>NC_056735.1:900194670-900229783 GCF_019279795.1 Protopterus annectens
CTCAGATTCTAACTCTGTCCCACCTAAACCCTCCTAGAACTAGTGATGTTAGGAGGAAAGGTGATGGATTACATGTAATGAATAACGACAACAATTAGGAGTCATAAACAGCATGTACCTCAGACAATGTGCATGAATACATATGCTCTGAGTCTGTCAATGTGTCACATTGATAGCACCAATAATTTAAATGTGTCCCTGATGTTGTTATGCCGTGCCCCTGATTCAGTCTTCATTTTCCCCAATCGTATGAGAGGTTTGATAGGGACGAATGCACATATTCCACTGACTACCTTAGAAAGATGATAGAATAATAGGTATGCTGTAGCATGACTCGTCTGATGGATGGGGGTCACAAAACCCAATTACTTGTCTGTATTGAAGAGTCTCAGTTCCCATCTATCTGCCAGATAGGTGCAGATTGTAAGAGGAAGACACAAATAATATGAATAAAACACTGGACAGGCCACTGATTCCATACAGTTGAACGGCATGCCGTCGCCTAATGGGCAGCCATTCCCAATACTGTAGACATGTATTCCAATGTAATAGACATCACAGGGTAATATTGTGGCCCTCACTCCCACCCAGGGGTGTGAATGTCAGATGCAAGCACCAATGTTAGTGTATTTGCAAGTGTGAAAGCAAGCGGGTGTAAGCCTGTTTGGCCACCAGTATGCGAGTATTACACTGGTAAAGAAATGTAGAGGCTAATTGAGTGTAAGAAGCTATAACCAGAGGTTAGCATTGCAGAACACTGCGCAAACTCATGCACACCCGCTCACAACTGCATTAATGTGCCTTAATCCCTCCGTATCCAATGGCCTTGTTCTGCCTTGCAACAAAATAAATGGCTATTGCAAGGCTTGGAACCAGGACCCTGCGGACACAGCTAATGTGATTTACCAATACGCCATGGCATATATACAGACATCTGACATTACCACAAACATATCGTACAGTGCAGTCATTCAACAGTATAGGAATGTATTCCATCATGTAGATGTATGTGTGAGTGTTTATATCCAGCATATAGGTACATACATATATAGAGATATATCAGGAACATAACATGTGACAACAAAGCATTACAAACAAATGAAAAGGGAAACATCAGTGACACCTGTATTATGTAGTGGTGTTGTCCTATGTAATATCAAGACTCCCTCAGACAGATATGTGTCAATCATACATGCAAACAGTTGTACATTGGCCATATACATCACTCTGTGCATGTAATGTACATTAACACAACAGTACCTGTCCAATCATTATGAAAGAACAGTATTCTTGCAAGGTGCTGTGTGCAACATCATCATCATAATAAAGGTAAATGGGGTAACCAGAGAGGGACTGGTAGTGTTGTGTGTACAATGGGATCATCCACATCACGTGTACCTGGAACATTTATGAGTGATGTGCATACCAGGATCCTGTGCCTGAGGGACAGGGGTGAGGATAACAGGAGTATGTTGTGATGCATATTACAAGGGTTACATGTGTCCAGTGGGTACATGTGTGAAATGGACAGCTATGCATGGGGCAAATGTTGTTCTAGGAACCGATTGGCCTTATGTTTTGGTAGGTTGAGAGTGGGATGTGGGGGAATGAGAGTAGGTATGCCCGTGGAGGATAGGTAGGGTAGGATCACACACAAGACAGCATACAGGGTCTGTATATGACACATGTAGGAGGATACACCTCAGATGGGGAGGGGTGTTCGGCATTCACAAGGCCATGGGAACAGTGGGACGGAGGTCCCCAGCCATGGGCAACCACCACCACACCAAAACAACTGCAAAGGAGGCACTGCTGGGTGCTGTCCAGGAGGGCCAACCTCACTCTGTAAATGTGACACTCTGCCCTTGAGCTTGCGTATCTGGCCTTGGAACCCCTTATTGAGTCCCTAACGCACCACATCCAGGACTGCACGACAGCGGACATGTTCCTGTCTGGCCTTGCTTCCAGGGGGGACAGTCCCCATCCTCAGTGGTGGTACCACCAGAAGGTGGTGCAGAGCCAACAGAGGTTGAGGTCCAAGTCTGGGCCCCAGATGTGCTTGTGCCCGGTGCCATGATCAGCTGAAGTGGGACAGGAGGTTCTGCTGTGACCTCCAAACCCATACAGCCTATGCTGTTGCAGTTTAAACACAGCTATGGCTTAGTAACAGACAGCAGCATTCAGGATTACTTACAACAGTATGCATAGATATGACCATCAACCTAACACAACAGATGGTATACATTTGCAGGGGGAGCACAACACATGCATATATACTGCATGACATCTGTACAAAGTGTAGAAGACGTGTGACTGCAGCTATGAACAATGGTCCATTATTGACTTGCTGCTGAGAACCCCAGACAGTGTCTGTCATGCCACTGTGTCATGTGACATATGTCCAGTCAGGGATGCAATTGCAGTAACACATCCCTATCACCATGCACTGGCAGCAGTCCTCACACTATGCTCCTGCTGTGCACATATGTGTGTTCAGTGTGTAACACAGGAAACAAATGGTTCCACACACTGACCAGTCCACAGATGGCCCTACAGATGGGGGTTCCTCATGAACAGAGCACTGTCATGTCTGTTATAAAACATGCAGAATAGCCATTACCACACACATGTTAAACAGGCAGTAGTCTCAATGAAGCATAGTACACTTACATGCAGTAGTCATGTCTGGCACATCACCCTACTGTCTTTAGGCTATTTCCCACTGTGTATGATGTTTGAGGAACATCCAGATATCATCTGTGATGCTGTTTCCAAACACCACATCCAGGTACCACTCACAGCGACTGTCATGGCCAAACACCAACATGATGTTCCTAGATATTGTACTGTGGTTATCATCCAAATGGCTATAGGAACATAAGCACAGCTGTTCCATATGCAATCAGCTAGAGGAGGACTGCAATAGGTGCAGAGGCCATCACCTGATCATGTCCATCACTTACAATACACATGCTGCTACTGCTGAGCAGGTGTACACCTCCACATCCACCAGAGAGTTTGTGGGACGAGCAGACAACGTACATCAGAGAAGGGCTTGGAAACTAAAACCTAAGCATTGTCTGTCACACACCTACCAGTACAGGGGGTCAAACCCCTGGCTGACTAGTCATTACTATTACAAGTGCATGCAGTTACTACATGTGCCACAAAGCCAACATGTTGCTGTGTTGTAAGAACATATATGTGTGTTGGTGAGAGACATGTGCAACAGAGATATAGTAGACATACATTAGGTGTAGCACACATGGCTGTCCACGTGAACGGATGCCATTGTCACCACAACCACACTCTCTAATGGACTCGCATTGACACTCTTTGCCAGGGCCACAAATACACTCCCTAACTACTTAGTTTGCCATACTGCAGTAATGCACAGGTACTACATGCACCACAAGGGATATCTGGAGGTTCTATGAGCTAGGGCATGTGAACGTGTTTGACATCTGTTGGTATGCCAATGGGGATTATACTGGGCATGACTGTGGTTGGGAGCATCATAACCCACATGCAGGAACAAGGTGCCAGTACTGGCATGCATGTATGCATTGCTTCATGGGTGTGTAGTGGTTGGCTGTGCAAGATGGCTGTACAAGGTTGGGTGAGGGGTAATCCTTGGCATCGCACCACCTGGCAATGGTGTGCAGTGTGGTACAAGGGTGTAGTGTCTGCAATGTCCCACACAGATGGGTACTGCATGAACTGCCCTAACATCCTGGTTACCATTGTGTATGGCCATAGCTTTGCAATGCATGCCATATCTGTGTTTGATAGTCCTTGACATGGACATTGCCTGGGATGTGCATGTCCCACAATACTGTACAGTGACATGTATAAGTGTACCAGGTATGGCAGGCACATGTTGTGTACACAGACTGTTATCCTCTGATATGCCAATACTGGCCTGTTGTGGCGAAACCTGCTTATAGTCAGCAGGTCGACCCTGCACCTGCATTGATAGCATGATACAGGTATTCCCTGGTGTCAGTGGTATTGGGCCATACAGGGCACATATGTACAGCATTGTATGGCCTCTGTGGATTACATTTGATGGCACCACATATATTGCAGGTATCCAGTGGGGAACATAGTGAAGGCACATTGTCCACAATTATGTGCCTATTGTACCACTGTAGAGAGTGCCATGTCCTCTGCAACCCACTACAATCACACCAAGCCTACTATCTGTCATCAATGTGCAGGGTACTAGCAACATAGCAGGATATCCTAGGCAAGTGTGTTTGTGTATGACACATGGGTTCAGGACATATACCAGGTAATAGTAGGGTTGCATACTTTGTTCACCAGGCCTTTTGCCAGATGTAGGGGTATGGCTTGCCAACACAGTCCCATGGCTGACTGACATCTGTACGCCTCATGGGGTGGACATTGTGTCATAAGATGGACAGCATATTTGAAAACTACAAGATCTGCTCCCTGACATGTCCAGTGGTTAGACACTCACAGCCACCCCCACACAGGCTCTGACAGTCAAACACACACACCTGCCATGTCCTGGATTCGAAACCCTACCTACCTAGTGTATGACACTGCAGCAATATGCATTTACAGCATGCGCCATGGAGAATACCGGGTTATAGCAGTCCTAGACGTGTATTTCTAGGTGTGTGACATCAGCAGGATTGCCAAAGGTGAGTATATGACTTGTACGGAGTGTGAGTACTCTAAAAGCATTGGTCTGCCCTCAGGCAGACGGAAACACACACACACACACACACACACACACACACACACACACACACACACACACACAGTTGGTAAGTCTGGGATTACAACACTGGTGTAACTACTCTATCACACTACAACAATACACAGTTAGAGAATGCATAACAGAGACTACTGCTCTACGACGTTCCCAGAGTTGTATTTCTAGGTGAGTGACATCAGCAGCATTGCCAAAGATGAGTATATGATTTGTACAGACTGTGGGTAGCCTATAAACTGTTTCTCTCTACACAGTCTGAGATAGACAGACATGCACACACTCACACACACAGTTGGCAAGTCTGGGGTTAGAACTACTACCTAACTAATATAACACTACAGCAGTATGCAGTTATGGGACATGCCATGGAGATTACTGAGCTACAGCTCTCCCAAAGGTGTATTTCACAATGGATGACCTCAGCAGGCTTGTCATAATACTGTTATGGGGAGGGCAGTGTGTGCATGGGCTATAACCCAGTCATGTAGGGGTTGACATGCCACATGCGGGCGCACACTGGGCCATATGTCACAGGTACATATATAAAGCTACTAGATGATTACTTCCCTGTACAGTCATGTTTCACTGCTGGCACTTGCACCCAATAGTCTGACATGATGACAGATACAGGTGGCTAGTATCTGCAGTGAATGACATCTGCACCTCATGTGTTTGAGACCCTTTGGCTGTGTGCTGGATGGAACAGGCACAGATGGCTCCTTGTCATGGTCACCCTCTTTCACACATCTATGTCCGTCTACCTTAGATGTATTATAGCGTGTTGTCCTTACATATATGCCTGTGTTCCTATCCACTGTGTGTGCAAGGCAGGCATGGTGCATACTGACATGTGTCTGCACTAAGAACTGCGACCGCCAGATATGTCCGGACCACTGGTGTTTGCAGACATGGCCTTCATGTGTTAAGTGTATGAGCATGCCCAATATGACCATTCATTATGTTGTCAACTAACATTGCTTTCATACCTTCAAGTGTTACATGTCCAAGTAGTCTGTACTGTGGTACTGACCTTTGTGTTGTACACCGGTAGCATGCTGTGTCTGCAGGGTATCCATCGGTCATGTGGCATTAACTGTTGCTACATTTCTTCATAGCGGGGGAGACACCTGACTGTATCTGCATTCCTACACAGGAGCGGGGGGCACACCTGGCTGTTGCTATAAGTGTATGTTGGATGTGGGGCACACCTGACACTTCTACATATTTGCTAGTACTGTACTGGTATGTCAGACACTCCATTTCTGGGTGTAGTCTTACCCACTGTGCTGGCTAGAGGCATACTAGTGTACTACAGATCTTAGCTTTAATTACCAACATATTAGTTTCTGACTTCCTAGCCTTCACAACCTACATCCAACTGCCTGGCCTGCTGTAGTCTGTGTGGGTCTGTGGTAGGGGTTACCCATAGGGCACATTCAGAGGCCATAGTACAGCATTTGTTTGTGTCAGTCTACACCTGTCCAGCTGGTTGAGACTTGTGTGGGTCTTATGGACACACATGATGTTCAGCCCATTACCTGCAGTGGGTTTTATCACCCTGTGTAGTACTGGCTACTATGGTGACTCCAGTATGTGTTACAGATGTCATGGTACCACTATGGGTGTCTACTGTCTGTTGCCTTAACATTCGGCCACCCAATTCCCTTGCATGCTCACATCCATACCATAGCTATAGGTACCAACACATTCTACTACATTTGGCAATTGGTAGGTTGATTGACTTACCTTGAGGCTGTGCCAGACTTGAGGATGGTGCTGGAAAGCTGCCTATATCAGATGCACATAGTACCCTCCCTATACATGGCTGAGCACAGGTAGTGTCATGTTTGGCATCCCTTTTACTGTCTGTGCAAGTCAGAGATGGTGACATTCCCTGGGTCCCAACTATGTCAGTGCATATGCTATGCATTGCCTTTTTCCCAAGGTCAGGTCATACCGGGCATGCCTCCTTCTGCCTACTGGGTCAGGCTCAGGTTGTTCCTCCTCTGTGTCACTCTGTGCCTGTACAGGCCTTGGTATTGGTGGGGGGCTCTGTGACCCTGCCCCATGCTGTTCCTGCTGCAGCTGTCTCCGCAGGATCATATTGTGTAGCATAGCATATACCATAAAAGTTTGGGTGCATGTAGCTGGTGAATACTGCAAGGCTCCATCGGATGTGTCCAGACACCGGAACCGTGACCTGAGCATCCCAAACACATGCTCTATTATATGTCTGGGCTGTGCGTGTGCCTCATTATGGCGTTGTTGTTCAGATGTGTGTCCATTTCTGATGGGTGCCATCAGCCACGTCTCCAGTGGGTACTCAGCATCCCCCACTAGGTGACCGTAGGGGATGTCCATATTGGCAAAGCTGTGGTACAGCTGCATCAGATGCCAGATTTCTGAATTGTCATAGCTTCCAGGGCAGCCAGCACACACATTCATTATACCCGGGGCATCACATATGACCTGGGAGTTGTTGGAGAGGATGCCCCTGTGGTTGATGTAGGCCCAACCCTGCTTACCGGGTGGTGCTTTGATGCGTAAGTGTGTGCAGGCTATAGCACCCTATACCCCAGGGTAGTCTGCTATATGGTGGAAGAGATGCATATTGCTGGTCAACACCTCACGTGTGTTGAGGAAATATACTGGCATGTGCTGACACGGCATCCAGGAAATGGTGGAATACTCTGGATGCTGATGCCTGTGAGATCCCCATGATATCCCCAGTTGTGCTTTGGGAGGTACCTGTGGCTAGTATACCTAGGCCTACACATACCTTGGTATCCACTGGGATGGGTTCCCCTCGGCCTGTTTGATGTGTCAGGTGTGGCCAGCACAGCTCAACAATCTGCTGTAGGAGGTCTCTGTCCACCCTATAGCACTCCACTATCTCCAGATCATGTAGCCCCTGGTAGGCTATCTTGAGTCTGTACACTCTTCTCTGTCTCCTCACTGAGGGTAATTCATCAGCATTCACATCTTCATCACCCTCAGCCTCTTGCACATGTTGGTCTATGTTGCCTGCTGCAGCCCTTCTCATTTTGTAGGTTTGTTTGTTAAAATTTCCCCGCATGTATACACCGGTGATGTAGAGTGTAGAAAAAAAAGAGGGGAAGATGTTTGCTTAGTTTATAGCAGTGTTCTGGGCTGGGCTGGTCTGCTGCCCCTGTAATCAGCTGATTCTGATACATATCACCTGTCAGCTCAGCTAGTTCACCTTGATTACTCTCCTACTGCTGTTGTCCCTCCCAATTGCACTAGGCAGGTATAGACACACCCCTAGCTTAGCCATGCTAAGCTAGGAGCAATCCTGAGCCACAGGGCTCCAATCCACATACAGTATGCCTGACACACCCCCATGATGTCATCCATATCCGAGTCCTGCACCCGGCTATCTATACACATACACTCTTGGGATCTGCCTCACACCCGAGAGATAACAGGGATTCACTATCCTTTACCTCATTTGCATAGAATTACCTGTTAATGCATAGTTAAATGACCCATACTGAGCCTTCCCCAAAACTAACCACTGCTTACCGTCGCGCAAACCCACACACAACTGCTTAAAAGCTCCTTACTCACACCCTATTCAACGGCCCTTTTTCTTCCCAGCAACAAACCAACTGGCCTCTGCAAGGCTCAAAACCAGGACCCTGCACACCACAGATGATGTGCTTTACCACTAAGCCATGGCAGATATCCAAACATTGGATGTTATCACGTACATATCATCCAACACAGGCATTCAACAGTATAGGACATGTATTCTATCACGTAGATGTATTTGTGTTAATGTATATATATATATATATATATATATATATATATATATATATATATATATATATATATATATATGCCCACATACATAGATATAGTATATATATCTCAAGAACAAACCTCGTGACAACAAAGCATTTGACAAGAATGAAAAGGAAACCACCAGCGACTCCAGTATTATGTACTGGTGTTAATCCCAAGGCAAGTGTGTTTCTGTGCGACACATGGGGTTCAAACTGTATTCAGGGTAATATTAGGGTTGCTGACATTACTCACTAGGCCTATTACCAAATGTATGGGTATGTCTTGCCAACCCAGTCTCTTGGCTGATTGTGACATTTATGGCCCCTATATAGGAAACAACAAAACACGCTCCCCAACACATCCAGTGGCTAGCCACTCACAGCCACAAACACATAGAATATGACTGGCAGACACACACACCTGCTATGCCTTGGAATAGAACACCTACCTCACTACTTTATCACACTACAGCATTACGCAGTTACATAAAGTGCTATCGAGATTACTGGATCACATCAATCCCAGAGGTGTATTCCTAGGTGGGTGACATCATCAGCCTTGCCAACGTTTTGTATAGGAATCGTACAGAGTGTGAGTACTCTAAAAAGCATTGTTCGGTCCACCGGCAGATAGACACATACACACACACACACACACACACACACACACACACACACACACACACACGCACACACACTCGGCATGTCTGGGATTGGAACACCAACCTAACTACTTTATTACACTGCAGCATTACACAGTTACAGAATGCACTATCGAGATTACTGGGTCACATCAATCCCAGAGGTGTACTCCTAGGTGGGTGACATCATCAGCCTTGTCTAAGTTGAGTATAGGAATCGTACGGAGTGTGAATACTCTAAAAAGCATTGTTCTGTCCACCGGCAGATGGACACACACACACACCAGTGATGGCATCAGAACACCTGCCTATCTACAGATCACTATTACAGTACTACACAACTCATTCCCTCCAGTACAGCTCTTTTGAGCGTGTACCTTTAACTCCCAGTGGGCGTGGCTTGAGCCTTTAAAAAATTAAGTTATCACCTTACAGTTCTAACGAATACTTATTGTCAGAGGTCAAATATCAATACAATTGTGTTTGCTATCATGTATGCTTCA
Organism: Protopterus annectens; assembly: GCF_019279795.1. NCBI lineage: Eukaryota > Metazoa > Chordata > Ceratodontiformes > Protopteridae > Protopterus > Protopterus annectens. The sequence continues at coordinate 900,204,368 of NC_056735.1, forward strand.
AGATAAAACATTCTGATACCTTGTATGTAGCATGGTTTTGGAAGTATTAATGCAAATATGAACAAGGAATATTTGACGCCTAGAGGCGCAGTAGGAGGTAATTGCAGATGCACCTGGAAGTGTCACTCAGATGTAATGAGTTAAGAGTCACTCAGATGTAATGAGTTAAGAGTTGCACCACAGAGATTACACATTCCAAGGCAGTCATCATGACCTTCTAGGATTACGGACATCAACAGGGATGCTGACAGTTATGATGTACATAGCTGTGAACCTGTGTGTTTAATGTAGGAGTCCATCCCGAACAGGCGTATGCCCTTCTGTGGAATGGATGACTACTATCACTATACAGGGTTACAGTCGCCATGCTCATACACATAGTAGCACATAACATACACAAGGTGTCAGTGGGCATGCTCACACACTTAGTAGCACAGGGCTGTTTGGAATGCACTATGAGTCCAAATACACAAGGTTATACTGGGCATGCTCATACACTTAGTAGCACAGAGCTGTTTAGGATGCACTCTGTTTCTAAACACGGAAGGCCACAGTGGCCATGCTTATACAGTTAGCCATACAGAACATGTTGTAATGGTCTCCAGTGTTAGTAGTTGTCATTGTTTGCAGGAACGCTGCACTACATGTATCTGACACTGGTCATCTACACAACACCTGCTGCTGTCTGACACCTTAGATGTATCAGTCTATAACAAGCACAATACTGCCACTTGCAGTGATTTCATGCTAGAAATGGCAACTGCTTGACCAACACAATGAGCCAATGTCCTGTTGTAATTACGAGGTTGTCCAGTGTCTGTCAGTCTGGGATGACATGACTGACAGAAGACAAGCCTTTGTCACAGATCACATGCATCCATCATTCAAGGGAGTGTTGATAATACCTCATTAGCATTTGCCCATATAGTGCCATTCCAAGGCAAATGACCTAAACACAAGATAACACCCTGACACCTAGAAGACAATTGCATTGTATGCTTATGCTAACCAGTGCTAGATGTGTTGCTGTCATAATCACAGCTGCTCACTGTTGAACCTACAATGGGGAATACTGACATCTGTGCAGTGAGGAACACCTGGCTGATGGCTCTGTTGTGCACAATAGCACTACCACCATATAACTCAGAACCAGACATGTGGGCCATATCACTGGTATGGACCACTCCAGGTGGTGGTGTCCCCACATTCATAATGGCTACTCACATGTACAGACTAGTACTCCAACATATATCATCACAAATGAGCCAGGTGCAGGTCACAGTGTCAAAAGCTGCATCCTAGGATGCAATCTTCAGACACCACCATGTCCTCAGACCACCAACACACATCCATGCATGTGGTATGACATGTAATAGAACAACTCCAAGTAACCTTTTACTGGTGAACTGTACCTAGCCTTACAGCAACTGTGCAGAGTACTCATGTACTGACACAGTTACATTATGTGTTATGCAATGCAATGATACCACTGTTTGCAACCAGGTCAGCTGTTCATATACCAGGATCCCTTGGATATTGACAGCATTAACAGATGACTGTTGTTGTGCACCACTGAGTATGTACACAGCCTGACATGAAGCTATGATTGTATGAGCTGCTTATGTGGGGAGCAGATCGTTTTGACATTTGTGTAGGATATAACCTGGAATGTGGACATGTCCCATGCAGCCTGTATGTATGGCATTAGAGAGTGCAGCTTGTACCTGCATAGTTGTTATTACAGGGGCTCTGTAGTGTACATGGATATATGAATGTGTACCTGTTGGGGGGGAGGACAGTGTGTTTATGTTATCCAAGACCCTATCTGGGTGAACAGGTGCTATTTCCGTAGGTGCAGTACCTCTCATGCCATAGTGCTGTGAAGCACAGCAGGTGTTGTTGCCATTATGTTTCATGACATAGCTATGGAATCCTCTGTGTTTGACCTCATAATATGTGGATGAGTAGTTTCACATTAGCGTTGCATGGCATTATATGGTGTATCTGCATCTTACTGAGGCTGACCATGGATCAACTTCCACTCATGTGTGTTGACCCTTGCAACAGTTACTACCTTCTGTGGTACAGTTTAAGGCAGGGTACCACCAGTTTGCCTTCATGGTTGCGTTTGTTTGAATCCTGTTTCTGTTTCAATGGCACAATCACTGCACATATGTGAGTGCCTAAAGTGCATTTGTGTAGGACCCAGCATTTGCACATACATTGTACATCTGCATGGGTGCCATGACAGTCACCACTTCACTCTTATAACATTGGCTTTGAAGACTGTCCATGTGTGGCATACTGTTAGCCCTGTTGATGTGACTATGGTGATCCAGGTCATTGGTGTTGATGACATCCAACATGCATTGAGCACATGTGTTTGTACATGATGAGTCTTCCCGGTTCATAATGGGATAGCTGAGTGGCCATGATTATGGTGTCCTGTCTCACAGCTGGTATTCCCCATTACAGCACAATGACAGTTGAGATTTCTGAGTCATGGTGGATAATCTGTCACAATGTGCAATTTGGATTACACTTTGGCACAAAGGTAGTTGCTCAGCATAATGCATCTTACATTGTGCAAGTGCAACTTGCATGGGGGTGTACATATCCCTCAGGAAGTTGGACACACCTGTGGCCCATGTGTTCCAATAAAGGATGTTGGCCAAGAGGTGAGGTATGTGTTATAACATGTTCGAGGTGCTCTCCAAAGCATTGAACCATATCTCAGTCACTGCACAGATATGTTCTCCATGTTTCAGATTGCCGTAAGTGAGTCCATATTGAGTATCTGATTTGTATCATTGAGTAGCAAGACCCACAGTTTATTTCTTGGCTGTCTTATTGCACCAGTGGACTTTCACTTGAACCTGGCATGATGAGGGCACTATAGGGGATGCATGGGCCATTGCCAGTATCCAGATTCTCAGGGGTTACAGGTGCAGACCCTGTCTGGCAAAGCATCATGGTCTATCAACCATGTTATCCCAGGCAGAGAGATGCTGGATACTCTTTGAATTACACCAGTAAATGTCATGATTGTGGAATACAATCCTTGTCCCTGTACTGCTGCATCATTCTGGCCACTGGCAGAATGCTACCCAGGCCTTGGGACATACCCGCAGGGGCTACATGACCTGACAGTTCCTACATGTGTTTCCTTGCAGTCCAGGCTATAACATCACAGGTCCTGCACAACAACACACCATATGCCAATGACATGTATATAGTTCTAAAGGTGGTCAGAGTGTATGGGTATGTGGCTAATCATGGTAGACAGGCAGCTGACAGTATGTTTGCCCTCATATAGCTTGGTGTGTAACATAGTGCTAGAGTTTGCCTTCACAAATGAGTACTGTTGGCCATGTTTCCAGATACATGTTCTGAGGTGTGACACAATTATGCGAACTATGTTATACAGTCTTTGTATTCTGTTGTCTGTCTATTCCAACTTGGGAGGCCTCTTGCTTGGCCAGATGCTTAGAGGTCTCTGTGGATGTGTGTGATATCTGGTGGAATGTGTGTGTGTCCTTACTCTGTTTTGGTAAGAGTATGTGTTGGTTGTGGTGATGAGATGCATGTGTTAACCTACACCTCTTGATTGTCTAGTCCAGTCATGGGTGTAGTATTGACTGCCTCCAAAATCACCCCTGTAGCTGCATCCCAGACAATGTGTGAGGTGCAGTGTTAGGTGGGTTCAGTGTACATGGCATAGAGATTGCATTCCCCCAGGATGGCCACATACACAAAGCTGACATTAATAAACACCAGTAGCTGAGTAGTGGACATGCCTGTATGAGCATTCAGTACTACAAGTACCACATACTGTATTTAGTATACTTACTGCTTATGAAGATGTTTTAGAGTAGACAGTGATACTGCTCACATGTAAATATCTGAGTTATGGACACGGTAACACTAGCTATTACAGGAACATGGTAGCTACCTTTAGTAGCCTTCCCCCTCTGAGGGCCACATCACATCCTGATAGTTGATTACAGATGATGCAAGTGTGAACAGGGCTGTATCCTTGTCTGGGTATAAACACACATACCCAGCAGAACCATGAGCTCTGTTGGGCACAGACACCCACTCCCCACACAGAGTCAGATATCAATAGACTCTGCTGCCACTATCGACATGATCAGGATATAATCAGATAGTGTACGCCATCATCTATGAAGCTGCTATTACACATGGACAGCAGTTTCCTTCGTCTTTCACGCCTACTGCAGATGTCACACTGGAGTTAAAGATGATATGCACCCTGTTTCATTACCAGTACTGTCAACATATCTCCAAGCAGCTGTTAATCTGGCAATGAGAGGTTAGGCTACACAAATCCACACTTTCAACCAGTGTGTCTCTACTGTCAATATCCACTCTATGTAGGTGTGCACATAGCCATTTGGCACAGCCCTGTAACAAGGGTCAGTACACATTTGCAGAACATGTACACATGCACAGCTGTCATTGATTGCAAACAATAGTAGAGGGGTGGATATTAGGCAAGGTGGACTTTTAGGCAAGGCTCATAAGACAAACCCACCACTGTACATAGCACATGTAACCAGAAACTGAGGGTATTGCTACTCAACGCCAGAAGTCTAAACCTCACATTGCACACACTCGAGGCACTCCTCAGTATGGAGAACATCGATATCTGTGCAGTAACAGACACATGGTTTAAGGCTTCAGAGAGCACCCGAGCACCACCAGGCTATAACTCATACCACACCTTTCAGCACAGAACCCAGACATTAGCACAAAAGGTGGGGGTGTATCCATATTCATCAAGAATACTCTCACCTCCAGATTAGTGGCACAGCACGATGCATCAGAGATATTCCAAGTGTAAGTGACAATGGGAAACACAGAAATCCAAATTGTAGCTTGCTACAGATCACCCACCAAGACCCAGGACTCACATTCAGCATTTCCGGGGGCACTGGGAAATATGTGGGTCCTACCAAACACCCTGATACTGGGTAACTACCCAAACATTAACTGGGAGAACTACTCAAGTACTAACGCCCTTGCCCAGCGCTTCCTAGAATTCCTCGACTCTAATGCCCTGGAACAATTGGTCTACACCCCCACCAGAGGGAACAACATATTGGACCTGGTCATCACCAACATGGGCGACCAGTGTTCCACTCCCGATGTCAACCCCTCGCTGGTTAGATCAGACCATAGACTAATCACTCTGGATAGTCACATGCTGCCCACAACCCCAAACAAGGAAACCACCATGGAAATCTTTTCCAAAGCAGACTTCACGTTGCTTATGCCCGAGGTGGAACAGTTCACAGCCCCCACGGCAATGGACAATGCTGTCCAAGATGCTGAAACCTATACAAAGGCACTCTATGATCATCTGCAGGAATGCATGGATCGTGCTATCCCAAGTCTAACCTAGACTCACTCCTCCAAGAACAGGAAACTGGTCTGGTGGACCCCTGCCATACACAGGCTCTACAATAGTAGGAGGTAACTAGTACAGATAAGAGCAAAATCCCTAGAAGGACAGACATCCCTGATCAATATCAGCAAGAAACTACAACCCCTCATGAAATCATCCAAGGCTAGCTTCAAAAGACAATTTCCCAAGAACCCTAGAGACAACCACAACGCGTTCTTTAGCTATGTCAAGAACCTAAGTGGGAACTCTCAGATCTGCTCAGAGTTGGTGCAGACTGGCACAAAATACACTGAACCGACTGATATTGCCAGCATTTTGGCAGACATGTTCAGTGCAAACTTCACACCCCTCTCAACCCCTAAACAGCCCTTAACCATACCAGAGGAATGTATGGCCCCAGCAATCACCAACACATAGGATAAAACAGCCCTATCCGACACCACAAATACAGCCTCAATGGGACCAGGTAGTGTCCCAGGCTGTGTCTTACATGAGCTCCAAATGAACTAATACCCTCACCTAAACACATTGTTCAAACACAGACTCTCTACAGGCTACATATCTACAGAGTGGCGCACAGCAACAGTGATCCCACTCCACAAAGGTGGTGCCATAATGGACCCCGGGAACTATTGCCTTATAAGCCTGACTAGCCTGGTCTGCAAGGCTATGAAGTGCATCATCATGGAACTCATTAACAGAGACATTGGGAACCTCCAGACACTCGAACCAACCCAGGTCTGCTTGATGAGTGCAGATCATGCCAACTGAACCTGTTTGATGTCTTACAGTCACCTAGACTTCGCTAAGGATTATGACACCATTCCCCACTCAGGTATTGTTTATGAACTTACCAGCCAGTACATATACCCATACATCACAGGTTGGGTTGCCAACAGGCTTACACACAGAACCCACATGGTAAGCCTAGCAGCCTCCAGGTCCAACTCTTAATGGTCACAACTGGTGTCCCACAGTTCTGGGACCCCTACTGTTTGCCATATACTTCTCAGAGGTACAGGCAAACACAGGTGGACTACAGCAGACCATGTTTGGCAATTACTGCAAACTGGGGGCCATAATTGACAGGCCATCTGTCACAGACATCCTTCAAGGGGCCTCACATAGACCAACACAGGATGTCACAGTCATGGCCTCCAGCTAAAGGCCACGAACTGCATGGTCATTCCACGTTGGGAAAACTAAACACCTACATATTAACACATGAGTGGCAGCCACTTTAATACAGACTGGGTAATGGGTATGTGGGGACTACATTAGATAGTGATCTCTCCTTTAACAATCACATCTCCAAAGTACTTAGGCCATTCGTCTATGTAGGCCATCTGATTACTTAAGGGTTCACATCTAGACATACTGAGGTTATTGTGCCCCTTTACTCATCACTCATCAATCCCATCATCGAGTATGATAACCCATTTGGGATGTACCTCAGAAGACACATCCGACAGCTGGAGAGTCCATGAACATACCTCGCCAAGAGCATTACTGGCCTCAGACATGTGTCCTATGCTGCCAGACTGCATGAACTCTTGCATTACTCAGTGGCATCTCGTTTACTCAGAGATGATCTTTGCTGCCCAACAAAGACATGTCCAAGTCAGGCTTAATATATATGCTCCACCTATGAGAATCCATGTCACAGTGAGCCACACACTGTAATGAGCTAAATTTGTCACAACCATAACTGGAAGATGCTAGAGTGACAGATTCCTGTCACAGGTACTCCCCATGCTTTGGAACTACATCCCTGATTACATTATACAGAACCCCTCACTAACACTCCAGCGACACCTTGCAGACTGGATGGGGAACAGTGGGTACACCCCAGGGATCCCGCAACTGGCTCTGCTCCACAGAGGGACAGTTAGTTAATCAATGGGGTGGTGACAGCTGACACATTTTGGCGAGATATATGAATGGCCTCGGGCAGTTAGCCACATACCTACCTATGTACCTATGAACCTATACATACAGTATCAGCACATGCTGATAGCTTAATTTACTGTTCAGGTGTTGACTTACCTTGTGCCAATAGAGGTTGTATGTGCAATAGTTGAGGGCTGCCTCTGTAGGATGCACACAGTAGACCACCTATACATGACAATTTACAGGTGGTCTTCTGTGTGTGTGCCATCCATGTTTACTGTGTGTGCAGGTGTAGAAGGGTGTCAGTCCATAGGTGCCTACACTGTCAGTGTGTGTGCTATATGTTCCTTGAAGGCGAACTGCCGAGGTACCAGATCGTTTATTAAAGTTTTTACCAGTGGAAGACGGCTTTTGTGGTGTGTATTTGTGTGCTATATGTTCCCTCTTTGCCAAGGCATGGGCATACTGGGCACGCCTCCGTCTGCCTACTGGGGCTGGCTCAGGGTGTTCATGGTCTGAATACCTCTGTGCCTGTGGGGCCCTTGGCAATGGTGGTAGGCTGTGAGGGCCTTCACCATTCTGTCCCTGCTGCAGCTGTTTCCGCAAGATCATATTGTGTAGTATGGCATATACTATGAAGATGTGGGCACACGTACCTGGAGAGTACTGCAAGGCTCTACCAGATATGTCCAAGCAACAAAACCATGATTTCAGCATCCCAAACACATGTTCTATGATGATTCTAGTTTGTGCATGTGCCTCATTATGGTGTTCTTGCATGGGTGTGTGTGCATTTCTGATGGGAGTCATCATCCAAGGTTCCAGTGCATAGCCAGTATCTCCAACCAGGTGGCCTAATGGGATGTCCCTCCTGGCAAATACCTGATACAGCTGTGAGGCATGCCAGATGTGGGAGTTGTGATAGCTTCCAGGGCTGCCAGCACAGACATCCATGATAATGCCCTGGGAATTGCACATGACCTGGCAGTTGATGGAGGGCTATCCCTTGCTGTTTATGTAGCGCTTACCCTGCTCACCAGGTGGTGACTTGATGTGTATGTGCATGCAGTCTATTGCACCTAGTACCTCCAGGTATTCTGCCACATGGTGGAAGAGACGCATATTGCTGGCCAACTCTTCCGGCATTTGGGGGAAGTATATGTGCTCATTGGCATGTGGTAACATGGAATCCAGGAACTGGTGGAGTACCCTGGATGATGATGCCTGTGAGACCCCCAGGATATCCCCAGTTGGCCTTTGAAAGGTACCTGTGGCTAGCATTCTCAAGCTTACACATACCTTCTTGTCCGCTGGGATGGGTTCCCCTCTGTTATTTTTCACTCTGAGGCATGGCCAGCAGAGCTCAACAAGTTGCTGTATGGTGTCCCTGTCCACCCTGTAACACTCTACTATCTCCAGATCATTTAGCCCCTGGTATGTTACCCTTGGTCTGAACACTCTTCTCATCCTCAGGTGCCTGAGGTAGTTGTCAGCATCATCCTCCACACCACCTTCAGTCTCCAGCATATGCTGATGAATCAAAGCTATGGCAGCCCCTACCATGTACATTTTAAAAGTTCCCCATCTGTTTACACCGATGGTGCAGAGTGTTTGGGAATTCACAAGTGTGTGTGAGGTGCTTTCACACTTTATACTATTGTGCTTTGGATGCTGCTGGTGTCATTGGGTGTGTATGTGCAAATCCAGCTGCAGGGTATCTTAATTATGGGTTTTACAGTGAGTACTGCAATTGTGGGGCCTTTGATGTTAAATTATGCTTGCCTGCCATGATTAATCTGTTGCCCTTTATTTCACTTTTCAACCCGAATCCCCTTCCATTGACAGGCATGCATCCAGCTGCTGGCTTTCTTGTTTTGTACTTTCCCTACTCAGGAATGTGTTGTAAAATGTGTTTTGTAGCTGTTCTACTGCAATTTTACTTTGTTCTGCTGTGACAGTTCTGTTTTCTTTGCAGTACGGCATCTCCCCTTTCCTGTTCTGCAGGTAGCTGCTAGCAGCCTTGTTAGCTGTTGTCAATGGTCCACTGTGGGTTCCTAGGTGTTAATTACTCATTTGTACTCCTATTTCCATGCTGCAGCATTTCCTTATTTTTTCCCATATCCTTCCTGTTTCTGCTCTGGTGCGCGCCACGCACAGCCATTTACCAGGTTTACAGCGCGTTTTCATCCACGTTCACATGCACATTCAGTTACCTTGTGTGATCTCAGCTAAGCCAAGCTATGGCTACTTCAACACACCCCGATCCTGCAGCTTTGCTTAGCAACAGGCAAACTGGGTTAGCAATGCTCCAATGTGCTTACAGCAATGGCGACACACCCCTCTCTTGATGTCATTTTTATCTCAAGGGCTCACCTCGGTGTTATAACACTACGCTGTTTCGTGCATCTTTACACCAGTGGGAAATCTGCGATTCAGTATTACTCCTCTCATTTGCATGGCATTGCCTACTAATTCCTAGCTACTGTGCATAACACTGTCACTGCCCCTTAGCAACCCTTACGCCATGAGTATGGTGTAGCGTGCCTGCCATTGACTATTATGGGGAAATCGTGACATGTGTTTCATTGCAGTTTTAGTCTGTATTTTTGTATATTCCTTGCCATCCCCTTTGCGCACTGATGCTCTGCGCTTTAACTTCACGTTAGTGTGGGCATAATATTAAATGTTCTTTTTCATATTTTGTGCACATTGTTTTATGCCAATGGCTATGTATTTAGCCACTGGCATATATTAACAGTATAATATGTGAGTTTGGTCCACTGTCATGGCTCCGATTTTATGTTTGAAAAATGTAAACCATTTTTTCGGTTTACAGTTCTGCATGTTTACGCAATGCCTGCACCACTTCCTGAATCGCTATATACCTTAATTTGCATGCTACGCTGCTGCACATGGGTTGATTAGCATACATGTGCTGGGAGCTGTGCGGGCGTGGCGTACACAGGTAGTGCACTTGGAAACAGCTCGTACCTGAATCGCTCAGCGGCCATATTTGGTGTTAGATTGCTGACGCTACACCTGAACCTGGCGCAAGCTTCATGAATCCCTAGGTATGACATTATAATGGTGTATGTGGAGTAAATGACTGGAGATTAAACCCTAAGGACAGGGCCAGATCAAGCACAGTGTGGCCTAGGTAGCAGCCTATGGCCTGATACTAGCTGAGCTAGATTTGTCTTGCACTTAAGGCTTTGAGTTGTTAACAAACTGCTTCCTATTGTCAAAAGTACAAGGTTTGAATCCTTCCATCTAGTGTGTTCCTTTGAGCAAGTCAGTCAGACCTTACTCCTTAGTCATTCCTAAAAAAATGGCACTTTTTATAGTGAGTTTACCTGGTTAGCAAACAGATAACAAAAAACAGTATTTAAAATTTGAGTCTTTGTCCGCTAATTATTTTGGTATTGTCTGGAATTATTGAGCAAAGGCATATTTGTGTCCATTCTTTCAAATGTGTGGCTTTCAGGTAAATTGTTGTAACTTGCAATCATTAAACAACAGGCATGAGTTTCAGACTTTGCATCCATCAGAAAATGCTTGCTAATGTAAAGCATTTTAATCATGTAACTTTCTAAGTATATAAGAGAAAAAATTAAAATCTGTTCCTGATTTTTGGGTCTTTGTAACTGATTTAATTAAAACATTGAGGGTTGCAATATGTTCCACTCTGTCGCTTTGTCAGCAACAAACTGAAATACTTTTCTGGCCTATTATTTATGAATGCATTTATTCACTTTTTCTCAAGAAGATATCTAAGGTGTGCAGTCATGCAAGGGTATAATTAATGGTTTTGTGTGTGTGTGTGTGTGTGTGTGTGTGTGTGTGTGTGTGTGTGTGTGTGTGTGTGTGTGTGTGTGTGTGTGTGTGAATGCTTGTTTCTAGTGTGTTCCTTTGAGCAAGTCAGTCAGACCTTACTCCTTAGTCATTCCTAAAAAACAACACTTGCAAATTAGAGTAGTTATGATGTAAAGGAAGGAAATGTTGTAGGAAATAGGAACAGCATCATCTAAACCATGCTGTTTGGGTATGATACTTGATTTTCTTGTTTTGTTGACAGTTGACAGTGACTTTATTATTGGGTTGTGAATAAACTATAGTATGAACTCTAACTCTGAATGCATATTAATTGACCTTTTTTTGCAACCACATAGGAGTGGAATGGACTGTGTTGGTCTACAACAGTCTGTATGGTACTTAGTGTAGAAGAGTAAGGCTATGAGTTAATTCTATAGTGCAGGGCTTGAGTCCCTCAGCCCTCATTTTAATACTGTGTAGCTGTCACCAGGGCATTTTACCAGACAGTGCTCCTAGGTTGCTCCTGAAAAGGGACACTTTAATTCAGTGGACTGTCCTAAGCTGTTAACAAATGCTTTGTAATTTTGTCTTTTGAATTCCTGCACCCTTCACATAAACACAACATAGTGCTTCATTATATGCTTCTGACTATGAGTCCATGCATATGTGTTGTAGTTTAATGGGTTGCCAGGTGTATTTTCAATAAAAGTCTATTTTCAGTGTGAGACTGTTTTGTTTGTTTAGCAAATTAAATTAAATCCAAACCTTTGTGATCACTGTAAAAGTAAAAGAGAGAGAGAGAGAGAGTGTGTGATCTCAGAGATTTGAACAAAAATTTTTGTGGTAGTTTAGAAGAGACAACTTATGACTGCAGGAAGGGGAGAAGTCCATTACCCTGCCTAGGGCCCCATTTGACCATGATTAGGCTCTACCTAAGTGATATTCAGAGAGACACATCAGAACTTTCCATGCATGTTACAAATGCAAGTAAGACAATAGTCCTGAGTGAAATTCTTTTTTCATCTCAATGATGCCTAGATGTAAAGAAAACATAATTGTCTTCAATCATGGGTTGAACAGTTGCAGTCATTCCTGGAAGATTCAGTATTTGCCAGCATGGAACAAGACGCTTGACATCCAGCTTGCTTTGGTAAGGATGGCCTGTACTTCTTGTTTCAAATTTTTCACATTCTAGATAAAATATTTGCCCCCCCCCAGTGCCTTTTTTAAACTGAGTCCAGTTGATAGACATTCCAAAATGACAAACATTTTAATCCCAAAATAAGATAACATGAAGGAGGCTCTCCTCAATGCAGAAGCCTAAACAGTACATTGCCTGATCTTGTGGTACAACTGTACTTCTAATCTGAAACAAAATGTAAGAAACTTATCCGAACTGTGACAGGCTAGATAGTTTACTTACAGGACATGACAACTGACTTAAAGGAATATGCAAGTTACAGAACTTGTAGGTAAAGCTTCATATTGAAGACTTGGTCCTTCCAGTAACTCATCCTGAGAGGAGAATCCCAATCTGCCTCAGGGGAAAAGCTGAGAAGGAATTAAAGAACTAGGGAAAATGAACAGAACAAAAAATAAATAATAAGATCATCTCCTTGGGCATCACCAGTTTTAATGCCAATTAAAACAAGACAACTAAGTTGGGGCAAAATATGTATAGCTACGATGCAAGCTAAAAAGTAGCCCAGAGATAGTGACAGACAGACATAACACCAGCAATTGTTAACATGATAGTAAAACTGAATAGAGTAGTAGCATTTTAGAAAGTTAGATTTAAAATCTTGGTTCTACCAACCTGAATAATACCATGAGAGAAAAAAAGTCACAACAGTCTTCAGATGTGTAGTCCTCAAGAATTATAAAATGTTTATACCTGATATAAATTCAGCAGTTGAAATATTAAAAACAAATACAACAGACAATGCAAAACATCTCAAATGCAAAAAAAAAAAAAAATACTACAGTGTTGACATAATAGTCCATGTAACACTTTAAAAAGGTATTTGATAGACAACTATAGCATGGACTAATCTTAAACAGGTCAAAATGTGAATTTGACAATGTCTACCTTAAAATTATATAAGTTTATTATTTCAAGTAAAGGTACATTAGCAGACCACTATAAGGTAAATGCATTAAAGATCTAATACCTTCAAGAGACACAAAGGAATTCAGAATATATCAAAGGATAAAGAATTACACTTCACATTTTATTAAAGACTTTAGCACAGTGACAGCTACAGTATTTAAAAAGATTGTCTTTATTTGGAAGAACAATCATCATATACCCCGGGATTCATGAAGCTCGGTGCAAGGCCGGTATAAGGCTTGCGCCGGCCGTGTGGCGTATGTATGGAGTAGTCATGCCATATGCATAGTAATGAAGGTGCGCAGCCACCACAGCCACGTGCATAGGAAATGTGCGCGAGTGCATTGAGCGTATCAAAGTTGCACATGGAGGCGTGTCAATGTCGGCTGTCGATGAGCAACCTAAACTGCTGAATATTATATTCCGCCTGCAATAGTAATCGCACCTATCAGTGTCCGTGGATACTGAAACGTATGCAAAGCATGCAAGATAGTCCCTGTGAACAGAAAATGAAGAAGCAAATACAAATGCATGGTAGGGAATAACGGGCCCCTACCCTTGAACAAATGACATGAAAACCGTGTGCCCGTAGTCCAATGTAGTGTTGATAGCTATACCATGTGGAAGTGAAACGTATCATATGTTAGCGCACCACCACTAGGTACGTCCAGCCCAATGGAGAGGGTCACCAGCTGACCCATAATGTGAGGGAGGGTACATAGCTGTGCAGATGTGTCCATAACAAAATACATGAGGAGAAATGTAGATATATGTAGTGACCATATGTCCGAATCATATCCCACAAGGCATGTAATAGTCACATACAAAAGGTATGTCCGTATTTCACATACCAAATGTGATAGGAAATAGAATACGCATGTAAACGAAACAGAAGGTGCATATAAACAGCTACAACAATAAGGACACATGTAGGCCGAAAGGAACAGTATGATCCATACCGTCAACTAAGATTACCACCTGTCCCACTTTGCGAGCGACAGTCCCTCTGTGGGCAGATTTGTCCTGACACAAACTTGTAAAAATGGCAAATGTCCAGAGATTATAGGACATAATTATTCCGTAGACGTCATGTAATAGTTGCATTAAACAGTTTTTCTCTGCATGTATATTACACAAATGTCATAAGAAACAGAATAAGACACCGAAATGCTACAAGAATAAGCTTAGATATAGGCAAGAATTGTAAGTTCTATCTGCTGAACTGACCGTGGGTATGTGTTGGCCTGTAAAATGTGCTGTGTTCACCACAAATGTCACACTGTGGCCAATTGAAAAGGTGGAAACACAACCGTCGACTGTGGGGAGGCATTGTCCACAACAGTCGGATATGTGTAAGGAATAGCTTGGACATAGGAAAAGGTGCCATCCTACCAATGAGTACAACAGGCTGGCAAAATCTGGAAGTCAGCGGTATAATCCGAACTTGTACGCGACACCGTCGAATGGGTACTACCCGGGTATACCAACCAAGTAATGAAAGTGAAGTATGGGCGTGTACCTATGTGCGTGAGGTATAGCATGTGGAAAGCAAACATGGCAGGGTAGTCCACACAACCATAAAGGTACCTGACACATGTAGGGTAGTCAATGTGTTACTCTGGCCGTGTCATGGGCCAACAACCAAAGTAGTGATCTATGGGGTGTGATGAATTTGCGTGTGAGGGGTGGGTGGATAATGGTAAAATCCTCAAAGGCGATACTGTGTAGTATGCCAAAAATGTGAACCGGAGGTGTACGAGGGGGCAACGGGTGAAGTGGAAAGAAACACAAACACATGTAGAAACAGCTGCAAGACAAGCAGACAGGCCATAGTGTAGAACACAATCCCACAAACATATGAATATGGAAATGTACAATACAAATGTATAGATATGTCACCATCACATACCCACAGATGGGTCCTGATGGAACTGGCCATAACAAATGCAACACACCTGGATGCATAATGGCCTACCCAGCATACCTTCCACATCACACAACCCACCTCCATACCAGAACGTCCACCAAATCCAGCCATACTTGGCCAACTGGTTCGTTGCAGACACAGCTACACACAGTGAACCCTATGCATATGTAGTAGGTATTGTCACCCTAGGCAGTGTCAGGATTGCAAACCATGTATCCCCTGCATGTAAAACCCCCCCGCACATTTTTGTAAAGCCACAAAAATCTTCGATATCAGACTTGTTTTGGTCTAGTCCAATTTTTGGGATATCCCTCATGATATAACCAACCTGTGTAAATAGTAGAATGGGTATGACGACATGATGTCCAGTCCTGTAGATATCTGGACACAAGTCAGAACGTGCAGGTGTAGGTGACACTGTCCAGCCCTAAGTGGTCATGCATAACCTACTACCCAGGATAAAACACCTTCCCGTGATGCACGTGTCCCGACACGAATAAGAGGGAGAATATAATGCACACATTCGCATAGTGGCAAACGGCATGAGGGTGAGGAAGACACTGACGTAAACAGGATAACCCTGATCAAGTGTGAGGGACACTGACTGTGTGCAGGTGTGACCGACCATACCTGTCAACCTGTGTGAGCAAGATATCTGGACAGAGCCGTGAATACAAGTGAGGCAAAGGTCCAAAAGCAGGGACAATATGTAAAGATAGCTCTTAGAAACATAGAAATATGATAGAATAACAGTTTGCACATTGGCATTAATGTCCGGAGTATGAAGTCTGAAACCCAACTGTCTGTCAGCACGTTCTGACTTCAGTCTACTGCTGTGCCAGAACACAACAGCGTATTACAGAGGTACGCACCATACCACTCAACTGTCCAGATATTCGCAGAATGACCAGAGTTTTGCCTCATATTGTTGTTGTGTGCCTCCGACAATCTGCACCTGTCTGGTAAATAGCTGAGGAATGACGTCACTAAATAATGAGAAATATTTTGAGTTTAAGACTCCACATCCTTCAGAAAAGTCATGCTAATGCAAAACCTAGTATTCTATCAACGTTCTAAGCTTGTAAGAGCAATAGTTAAAATGTGTCCCTATTTGTTCCCCCATCATGTAGGTTTTGCACAGATTTGGTGCTCTAAGAGGTTGAGAGGTATGGTCCGTACATATTTACAATAACAACCCTTCACGTTTGTGTAATGTACAACTGCATACCTGTAGTCACTTCATGTCCAAAATAATAATCCTCGTATGACTGAATACAGGTAATAGTCAAATGTGAATGGGAACACCCCTCACCGTGGAGTATGGACTGTAACAACCCCACCCATAATATGTATTGCCAACAGAATAAGCTGCTGACAGGTGCCCAAACACCTGTGTCTATAAACACAGGTAAAAATTCATAATAGGGAGAAACTCCCTGTCCAAATGCTTTGTCTGACATTTGAACTCGGCCAGGGAAGTTCACCAGGTGAACAAGCCTAAACCCAGATCACTACATGAACACCCTGACAATCAAAGACCTGTATGTGCCAGGACTATATGCCTTGGTGTTCTGCATATCCTTGGAGTGATTAACAATGAAGCTGGGGTCCACAGCAGTAGGCAATAGGGAATGTGTAATATGTAGTACCGCATTTTTCCCAGCAGGAGAATGGATGCTTGTGTTGTAAGTGAAGCGGTGAGGTGTATGTTGATGTAGCTAAGTACTATGGGTATGCATATCAATGAGGCAGAACACCAATAGAATAGTGGTTCCGGCATCTGGCCAATGTGAATGCAGTCCTGGTTGACCTATGACCACTGCACATATAACTTTAAAGTGTAATGAATGCGTTTGTGCTGTACACACATTTAAATATATAAAGGTGAACGTGTGTTTCGCATCAGTCCGTAAACCGGAATACAGATATGTAACTGTTATGGTCAGAATTAAGAAAGGCCACGTAAGCACAAATATCTATTAAACATATGTAACCCACAATAAGGATATGCAAGTGCGCCTGAGCGTGTGTAATCCGCTCACAGCATAGCAAATGAATGCTGTTTTCCCCACGTTATATATACATGGCTCATACCTGTTAACCCCGTAAAGTACGAAACCCGACAAAGCCATGAAAACAACTGGTACAATCCCCAGATATTGCCCTAACAAACATAGAAAGTGGAAAGTATAACAAGTGTGTCACTAGCATGGATTCTCTGAAGGGTATGAAGTCGTAACCTGAAATGCTTGTCATTATTTACCAATGTCAGTCATTAATGATATGCCACTAAATTGCCAGATAGACACAAGGTTATGAAAAATGAACCAAAGATAAGAGGCAAACAGCTGTACATTCAGTGGAAATCTGTACAGTTGAAAGCTATGATATGGATATATATATATATATATATATATATATATATATATATATATACACATATATCCACAGACTTAAACCAAAGCAAATTATGAAATGAGGAATGTACAGACATATGTATATATGTACATATATATATCTATACACACGTGATACATGAATAGATATATACACAACAAACATATGTCCCTCTAGATATAACACATGTACATAAATAGGTCACGATACAGCTATTATGGATAGACAGACAGACACGCATGAAAGGTGAATACACTGTTGCTTTCCAAACCATTGCCCGGAAAGTACCAGTGTGACAGGGCCTGCAAGTTCTACACGTTAAACATGAATATAGGTGTCCTTTGCAGGACCCCAAAAATTGATCCCGTACGAAGTGCGAACCATCATCGACACAAAAGAAGTCACAGCTGCAACTATGATATAGCTGTACATGCAACAGTAGCAGGTGCAAGGGTAATAACACATGGGTCGATAGAATGTATGACGTACGACCTGATATCCGGAGAGTGGGGAGTGCTTAGAAGTGTCTTCACACTTTATTATCGCTCACATTAAACATGTCTAATGGGTACTGTGGAGGGGTGTCAGGTATGGGAATCATGGGTATGCAGAAATGGGCCTAGGTGTTGGTTGGCACAGATCTATTAGGTACGCCCCATGGGAGTGATCAATATACCTATGTGGGTATAGCACATGCCTATATTCTCCAAAAAGGTTCAACCCATCTACTGGATATTGTGTAAACCATTGGGGGAAGACGTAGGGACCTATATCAGTGTCATGTAGGGAATTATCATGGATGGACATGCGTACGACCAAGATGGTAACCATACCTGCCAAACTTTCAGAATAAGACAGCTGGACTAAGGCATAGTACATGAAATACAAATAGGGACTCTATTAAATATACCCCAGACAAAGTCAGAACATTGATAGAATAATGGCGTTGTCAGGAATATGAATGTTATGAGGGTTAGTAATCATGAAATAGAAATGTCAGTAATTATTATCTAACCTCACAGTCCCTCATGTCTTGCCAGTAATTTATCAGAAAGGCACATTATTATGACAAATGTAACAAAATCATAGGTCAAACCTCGGGGCATTTACCCATAATGTGTACAGGTGAGAGGTATGAAGGTAATCCGTCCTAAATAAATGTACAGAACTAGTGATACTAGGTGGACAGATGAGAAGAAAGATGTCAGGACAAATGACAAAACATGTACAAGTCAAAAGCATGTACTTCGACAAATGTGAATGACAACATATGCCCTGTGAAAGTCAATGTGGAAGGTTAATAGACTCAAAAGACATGTGTCCCTCAGGGTGTCATGCAGTGTCACCGATAAAGTGTCCAGTCCCCCATACTCGTACGTGAGCTCTGCCACTGACGGAAAGCACAAATACCGGCATACACATAAGGTACATGATAGAATAATTAGTGTGGATAAGCACCTGTTGGCCTTTGTGAGGAATGCAACCCTCTGGGTGGGTGTGTCCTGCAATAGGAATGTAATGGCATTTGGCCTGTGATGGCGCCATATATTGTGTGTATTGGTGTAAGAAAATTGATAACCTGTATCAGAAACATACCTCGCAACTGTACAGATTTTCGCAGAATGTGCAAATGTTTGCTTCATATGTTTGGTGTGTTCCTCTTACAATCTGTACCTTTTTGGCAAATACCTGAGAACTGAAGTCATTAAATAATGACAAACATTTGAGTTTAAGTCCCCAAATCCTTCAGAAAAGTCATACTAATGCAAAACCTATTATTCTGTCAACTATCTACGTTTGCAAGAGCAATATTTAAAATCTGCCCCTATTTGTCCCCCCATCATGTTAGGCTTTGTACAGATTTTTTGCTCTAGGAGGTTGAGAGGTAGGATCAGAAACAGATACATGTCTGAGGAAACAGCATTATCGACTGCAAGATAACTCAGAAGGTATGAAAAGCGCTGCAGTAGGAAGTTCAGTATTGGCCGCAGGTATGTGCTGACATGTCAAATGACACAGCAGTCTACATGAAGTACCTATAGGGCTGTCACCTTTACCAATGATGACAGTGGGACATACCCACAGCCATGCATACACCACAAATAGACATAGCACACAGCAAAGCCTAGGCCATGATACACGAAGCCTCCGGCGTGTACGAGTAGAGCGAGAGTACAGCAAGGAAAGATGACTGCCAAGCTATTCAGAAAACACCTGTAGGGGAGTGCAAGACTGCCCGTAACATGAACATTGCACGGACAATGTTGGGATTTGCAACATACCCCATTTGTATGTAAAAGCTATGCAAATTATGTAAATATGCGATACATGAAACAGTAAGCTGCCCGTGCAAGAGCAGAGTTATGTGAAGAAATGTACCAAGATGTTAGGTGACTAACGTTCTGCACATTGCTAAACGGAGCAATGACAGCTGCAAATACAGTATGAATACAGTCGAAGAAGCATGTCAATGTCCAAATCTAAGGCCAGTGGCATTATTGTCCATTGGATATCAATAAAACTGTAGTTGTCCTCCCCCGATCTCCGGTGTGGAAGCGTAGCGCAGCACCACGAGAACGCGCTGCACTTCAAAACAAGTCAAATATGTATAATATACGTACAAAATGTAGGTTTAGTTAGATGTTAGTACGCCATGCAGATGAATGGCAAGCTGGAGACAACATGGCTACTGCGTACTGGTTGTTATGTATGGAAGCGCTCTGTCAGAGATGTAACGAAGCATTTGTAGGCAATCTGATGCAAGTGAGGCTGAGGATAGTGAATCACAACATGTCATGCCATATGGGCCAAGCCTCTACAGTGTAGTGTAGGATAAGGGGACTATTAGAGTAGAAGATAGGTGACAACATGAGTGTGTATGTATAAAACACTGTAATCTCACTGGAGCAGTGTCACATGTTTGCTGTCAGTACTCAGTGGAAGAGGCGTGTTATGAGCTATCCTAGGGAAAGTCAGGAGACTGATGCTGTATGCCATGGATGTGACCTGCAAACCTTCCCACAGTGTGTCCGCACCCGTGCATGCAGTAAGCCCGAGTATGCATGTGTGCGCGCGTGTTAGCCCGTGTGTTGAAGAACAAGTAAGCTAGTGTACGAATGGTGAAGCCCGTGTAATGTCATGTATGCCAGTGTATGCATTTGTAAGCATGTATACATGTGTACTACACACATCACACACGTACTGCACACTCAGACACACATGCTGCCAATACTACACACATCAGTGAAATGGCACATGGATGGAGAATACATCATCAGAATTAACAGTGCTGTAAACTATGCTACATTGATGGTCATAGCTACAATGCATCATGCCTGCTGATATACACCTGGAAGTAACACACTTTGTGTTAACAGCATTCTAACATCAATACAGTGGATTAAAGCCACCGTGTGCATCAGCACCAGGTTAGTCTGCATCAGTGTTACACATCACAGGTGGTGGCACAGGTGACATCATATGCACAGGGTGTGGTGTTACATTTCCAGAGCTGTCATTGAGCCATCCAATTTACATGTAGGTGTGTGTGTGTGAGGGACAACGGTTATTGCATGGCCCAATGGTGATGCAATGGGTTTGTGTATGTGATAGCCCTAGCTGTTTGTGGTAAGTGTGTGTGTCTGCATATACACAGGTACAGCATGTGTCAGTCATATACAGGAGGTTGTGGGACAGTCACAGACCGTACCTGCCAGGCTGTAGAGATGGCCATTACTGGCCATGGACACCCCTCCATGCATCCAACACTAACCCAGTCCTGCACCTGTCAATGTATACACATACAGTCCTGGGATCTGTACCACAACCTGTGGATAAACGTGAGTCTGTAATGTTAACCTGACTTGCATAGAATTGTCAGTTACTACATACGGATATGAGCCATACTCACCCTCCAATGTAATAACCACTGCTGACTGTTGCCGAGATGTGCATACGACCATTCAAAGGTGCTGTACTAACATTGTTTCCAATGCCCATGTAATACCCAGCAACACAATAACCGGTCACTACACAAGTATAACCCATGATCACTACAGCACACAGTATGTGCACTATCACAGAGCCATAGCAGATGTACATACATCCAAGGTGATCACGTACAGATAATGCAGCATATTCAAGAGTGATAATCCCAACATACATTATCTATATACAATATATATATATATATATATATATATATATATATATATATATATATATATATATATGTAGATACATACATACATACACACACACACACACACACACACACACACACACACACACACACACACACACACACACAAGACACACATGGCAGGGTCGGGAGCAGAACACAAACGTAACCATTTTACCACACAACAGCATTACGCAGTTACAGAATGCGCTACCGTGATTAGTAGATTGCAGCATTCACACAGGCATATGTCTACCCTGCAGACAGCAGCATCAAAGGCAAAGACACTGCATGGATGTTATGGAGAGTGAATACTGTAAAAGCAATGTACTGTTGTCATGCAGCTGGAAGCACACACACACACTTGGCAGGGCTGGGAGTCGAACATACACCTAACTACCGTATCACACTACAGCATGACACATTTACAGAAGGCGCTACTGAGATTAATAAACACAGCAGTCCCAGAGGCATAAATCTAGGCGTGTGTCATCATCCACAAAGGCAAAGACGTCGGTAGGAAATATCTGTGGTGTGAGGCATCTAAAAGCATGACTGAGTCCCCAGGCGGACGGGAGCATGCGCGCACACACACACACACACACACACACACACACACACACACACACTTGGCAGGGCTGGGAGTCAAACATACACCTAACTACCCTATCACATTACCGCATGACGCATTTACAGAACGCGCTACCGAGATTACTAAACACAGCAGTCCCAGAGGCATACATCTAGGCGAGTGTCATCATCTGCAAAGGCAAAGATGTCGGTAGGAAATATCTGTGGTGTGAGGCATCTAAAAGCATGACTGAGTCCCCAGGCAGATGGGAGCATGTGCGCGCGTGCGCACACACACACACACACACACACACACACACACACACACACACACTTGGCAGGGCTGGGAGTCGAACATACACCTAACTACCCTATCACACTACAGCATGATGCATTTACAGAATGCGCTGCCAAGATTACTAAATGCAGCAGTCCCAGAGGCATACGTCTAGGCGCGTGTCATCATCCACAAAGGCAAAGATGTCGGTAGGAAATATCTGTGGTGTGAGGCATCTAAAAGCATGACTGAGTCCCCAGGCAGATGGGAGCATGCACACGTGTGCACACACACACACACACACACACACACACACACACACACACACACACACACACACACACACACACACAAACACACACACACACAAACACACACACACTTAGCAGGGCTGGGAGTCGAACATACACCTAACTACCCTATCACACTGCAGCATGACGCATTTACAGAAAGCGCTACCGAGATTACTAAACACAGCAGTCCCAGAGGCATACTTCTAGGCGCATGTCATCATCCACAAAGGCAAAGACGTCGGTAGGAAATATCTGTGGTGTGAGGCATCTAAAAGCATGACTGAGTCCCCAGGTGGACGGGAGCATGTGCGCGCACACAAAAACACACACACAGACACACACTTGGCAGGGCTGGGAGTCGAACATACACCTAACTACCCTATCACACTACAGCATGACGCATTTACAGAATGCGCTACCAAGATTACTAAACACAGCAGTCCCAGAGGCATATTTCTAGGTGTGTGTCATCATCCGCAAAGACAAGGACGTCAACAGGGATTGTATAGAGAGTGATCAGACTGAAAGCATACAGACATATTACTGTCCCATGGTAGACATAGACAAACACACGGCAGTGGTGTGATTGGGGCAACATAAGATTTACGGAGCACTACAACAACAAGACATAGACATGGGACGCGCCACAGACAGTACACCCTTCAAGATAGTCGACCAGTGTGTACTCGGTAGGCATCCATCGTGACGTTGAAAATGGACATCTGTTGCCTGGATGACCACCATGGCTATACAGGATGTCAACGTCCATGCCCATGCACAGAGGGACATCACCGACACAAGGTGTCACTGGCCATGGCCACACGCTTAGTAATACACGTCCGTTCAGACTGTACTGTGTGTCGATCTACACAATGGCGTACTGGGCATGCTCACACACTTAGCAGTTGCAAAGGGCCATCTTGCATGCAGATGGAGTCTCAACATGCAAGGGCTCAGTTTGGACTGTCCTGTGTGTCCATCTACACAACAGCATACTGGGCATGCTCACACACTTAGTTGCAAAGGGCCGTCTTGCATGCAGATGGAGTCTAAACATGGAAGGGCACAGTAAGTTATAACTGTCCCCATGCACTGGGCGGGCCGTCCTGCATGCAGACGGAGTCTAAACACGAAAGGGCACAGTAAGGTATAATGGTCTCCATGCACAGGGTGGTCACACACATGCAATGACCAGTACACACTCAGCTGCCATCACAGCTATCACAGGTGCAGATCACAGACTTACACACTGCAGTCTACACTGTAGCCCTTGAGACATCACCATGTCTTTGCTGCAGCAATACACAGCCATACCTTACCACAACACCGTGTGACACATGACCTGTGGACTGTATAGAGGTCTACAGCAACTGTGCAGAGTACACATGTGCTGACAGGGTTCCAACAGGTGTTATGCATTGTAATGATACCACTATACATGACCAGGTCAGCTCAAGACATACCAGGGGCCCCGGGTCTTACACAGCTGTGACAGATGAGTGTTGCTGTACACCAACGAACACACATGTTTGGATATGTCATACATGTGACTGAAGTGGATGTGTGCATGGACCACACACACAACACATATGTACATAGCTTAGCCTTTGCTGTCCCCCGTGCAGAACAGTGGCCTAAGCAATCATCACATACACAAATGGAAGGTGGGTCCATGTCTGTTGAATGCTCACAGTACAGGAGGTAGCAATGTTGACTGAGGACACACTCCCCTGTAGTAGTCGCCCATGACACCCGTGATATCATACCACAGTCCATGTGTTATGTATGTCAACACACATGTCCACCAATAGCAATGCATACAAACATGGCTACAGGAGACACATGTAGGACCAACACACATGTACAATCTGTACTGTGCATGCAGCAACCATGCATGTGCAGTGGCCGATGTCCGTAACACAGCTGCACCTAACTACAACATGCAGTCGCAATGCAGCCCCATCATTGACACCTGTATATGGTGACATACAGACAGTACGGTCGGTGGTACATCACGTATGGAGGGATGTGTGTACCAAAAGTGGTGAGCCACCTGTGTAGATGTATGTGTGCCTGGGATGGCTCGCAGGTGTGTCACATGCCATCCTACCATGCCATGTGCAAACAGTACGCTATGTCACTGTTACTTGACGGTGATGACATAACGCATACACAGCAGTCAGGTGTTACCAACTGTATGTCATTTGACACCTGTAACACTTACATCCTCCCGTGTGCATATAGCAACACAATTGCCAGACATAGCGTTGGTACAAATAATGCAGACAATACCACTGCATGTCTATCAAACGTCTCATCATATGGCAGGTATACCATTCCCAGCACTGCCAAGTGTGTCC
Organism: Protopterus annectens; assembly: GCF_019279795.1. Lineage (NCBI taxonomy): Eukaryota > Metazoa > Chordata > Ceratodontiformes > Protopteridae > Protopterus > Protopterus annectens. The sequence goes on from NC_056735.1 coordinate 900,229,613, forward strand.
GTTTGTGTGACCACATATGCCACATATGGCGGGGATTATGTTCCAGTTGTTACACATCCCTGTACACCATTGTAGAGATCTGTACATACTGCAGTGTGGAAAGCATGACATCAGCAGGTGTGGTGCATCACACACATTGGCTATCCGTACACACATTTTGGGGGTGTGTGT
>NC_056735.1:900230283-900310283 GCF_019279795.1 Protopterus annectens
GGTTGGAAGCATGTATGCTATTATTAGATACCCCTGCAATGGAGACAGACCTCTTCGGCCATGAAAAGACTTCTTTCCGCTGAAAATCATTGACATCTCTGCAATTTTTTCATTTCAATGTTCTGAAGTCTTTTCTCGTAGCCCATAACACTATCATATAAATCATCAATTTTTGTGCCAATAACTTCCACAGAAAAGTTAGAAAACAGTTCATTCTGTAGTTTGTCTATATCTTCGACTAAAGTTTTTTCTTGAGGCAAAAAATATTCAATTAAAAGGTGCATATAGTCATAACTCAATTGTAGATTAAGATGCTACTATTTTTATAATAGATCAGGGTAAGTATCTCCACATGTAGACATCGTTAATACCCTCAGTCCCCTAGGGACTATCTTATATTTCAAGGATGCCTCTAAATGGAACCTTTGCCATTGAAACCTTTTAAATTTATACAGTTTATTTTCCAGGTCTCTAAATGTTACAATGAATTTATTATGGGTATCTGGATCTATTACCTCAGTCCTTGTGTCAGGAAACACCGGATTCTGCATCAGAGGATTAGATTCGATGTTCAAAATACGATGAAAACGTCTGTATTGGTGCTTGCTAGCTCCATTGATTGCATTTTCCAGGTTATCTCCTTCAGCCATGTCCCAGTACAGAAAGAACCACACAAACAAAGATATAGAGAATAAACTGTTCTGTAACTGGGTAGACGGTCTTCACCTCAGAGTCTCACAAATATAATAAAAAATCAAACAGACCAACAGTAACTAATCTGCAGTATAAGCATAAGAACATGGCTGCTGAAAATGGTTACTTACATTAAAGTTCTCTTTTTTCATTTGAGAGTTAGCTCATTCATAAATGCTGTCACATCACAAATGGCTGCATAAACGTTAAGTGTTAAAAAGTTAACGATGAGCAATGGATATTGAAATCAGATGAATGGGAATGTGACATTCTGTTATACTAAACATGTTGTTCTGTTATGTTAAACATGTATCCATGAATTACCATATAGGTGGCAGTACACTAAACACAGAAAGTGTGATAAAAGACTTAGGGACACAGGTGGACAGTGGTCTCACCTTCGATAACCACATCGCCACAACAGTCAGGAAATCCTTCTATGTGGCACACCTCATCACGAAGGGCTTTTCATCCAGAAAAAAGGAGGTCATTATCCCACTGTACTCATCCCTCATTAGACCCATTATAGAATACAACGCCCCATTTGGTATGTACCTCTCAAGACATCTGCAACAACTGGAAAGGCCTCAGAAATACCTCACTAAAAGAATCACAGGCCTAAAGCAGATGCCCTATGCTGACTGCCTTAAAAAACTCCAGCTATACTCTGTCGCATATCGTCTACTCAGAGGCGATCTCTGCTTAACACACAAGGCCATGTCAAACCCAGAGCTGTTGGACATGCTACACTTAAAGAAATCCCAATCCCTCAGAGCTACACGCTCCAGGGATCTAAACCTTGTCATCACAATAAACAAAACATGCTGGAGGGATAGATTTCTGACCCAGAGACTCCCCAGACGCTGGAATAGATTGCCCATACATGTAAAGCAGAGTGCCTCTTTGGACCTCTACAAGAGGAACCTTGACGATTGGATGGGAGAAAGGAAATTCACCCCAGGGATCACGTCAGTCGCCCTGCTAGACAGGGGTCCAGGAAAGTAAATAACGTGGGAAGAAATAGCCAGGGAATTGTTATGGCTAGGCTTGTATAGGCCCTAGGGCTGATACCCTAGTACCAACCTAGGAACCTATGAACTACTGAATTTCTGACTAGACTGATGTGAAGACAGTTCTGTTTTTGGTTCTGTAGTTAGCACTCAAGGCCTTGACCTCATAAACATACAAACCAAATTTTGATTTCATGACAACTGCTACACAAAAGCTAGGAGCTGTTGATTTAATCATTATGAAGGATTAGCTCACGTGTCATTTAAGATAACATAGATTGTGCATCTGGATCTCTTGGCATTCTGTACATTCTGTGAAGTACATAACTTTAACTACAATAACTCTTTATTTTCAGTTGAGTAATGAAGCCATAGCAATTATGTGTTTTGAACAATACCCATTTACTAAATTTATTTTAAACCTCCAGTGCATTTCATACAGTTTTTCTCTTGTAACAACAGAAATAAGTTTGCATTTTTTGTTAAAAAATATCTTTAATCAGCTTGGCATGATTACTTGCATATACATAAATACTTAATGCACTAAACAGACGTTCAGCAAGTAAACTTTATAAAAAAGAATACATTAAGTATCTGGAAAATGCATTTTTGAAACAATAAATATAATGATTCAGATATTAAACTTTTTTTTTGCTAAAGCTGTTAATAAACAACAAGGCAATGTGCACTTTGGAATAAATAAATAAACAAATATCTTGTTATGTTTCTTTATGAAAAATGGTGCCATTTGCAGTGCTTGGGTAATCTAGATGGATCACTTGGTTAATCAGTTGTAGCACGATAAGGAAGTAGCAATGCATTTGCTCTTGGTTACCGATCTGTGGACAGATGTAATTTCATTTGAGCAGTGGCTGCCAACACTGCAGCATGCATACATGCTGAGACTTCCATGCTGTGTGGCTCATTCACATGTTGAGTCATTTTTCATCATCATTCATTATGGAGCAGGAACAGGGAGTGTAACGGTCTGTGAAAGCATGTTGCTGCCAGCACAGCATTAATGCATAGACAGAAACTCATGGCTCATGCTACTGATCTAATGAGAAACATACCCTTAATTTCAATAGTGAAACTCAACTCTGATGAAGTGACAAGAATATTGCATTTCTTTTTATTTCACAGCAGTTTATTGCTAATGATCCTCATACGCACAGGCACACATATATTATAAGTGTGTGCGTGTGTGTGTGTGTGTGTGTGTGTGTGTGTGTGTGTGTGTGTGTGTGTGTGTGTGTGTGTGTGTGTGTGTGTGTGTGTGTGTGTGTGTGTGCGTGTACGCGTGTGTATAAATACATACATATTGGTGTTTATTCTTATTGTTTTAAATTCTAAACAGATAAGTTATTCAAAAACTTTTGTAACAGCAGTTCTATACCACATTGCAGTATCTCAAAGAAATCATAATATGACATGGTCCAATGCCAATTATGTATGTGGTATGACAGAAATGACCATGCTGTGGGTGGTCATCATGTCCATTGAGTCAGGAATAGTAACAATGTGAGTTCTCCCAAGCAGCGAGACATCTCATAGTTGCAACACAGGCATTATGAACAGGCTACAGTTGGCAAACATAGCAAACTGCCAACTCTGTTCACCATATAACTGGGGAGGAAATGGGGAGATAGGAAAAACAAAAAGCGAGAAATAGCAAGCAAGCACATTCAAGGATAACATTAAAGAAAGACAGCTGGAGGGGAAAGAAAGGCATTTTTTTTCTGGAGAGAAGTGCCTATTTTATTTAAGAATAGTAGCTGGGGAAAGTCTGCTGTGGTGGTGCAATGGTTACATTGTTGCTTCATAGCAAGAGGTTCTCCCGTTCGATTCTCAGCTGGAGCGCCTTCTGTGTGGAGTCTGCATGTCCTCCCCGCGGTTGAGTGTTGCTAAAGACATGCAGGTAAGTGCAAGCATGAATAGGCATGTCTTCGTTGAAGGTTGGGCATCGGGCTGGCAACTCGGCACCATAAAAATCCACTGCCAATCATGAGCGGACCGGAGTTCCGCTGTGGTGACCCCTAACCGGGAAAAGCCGAAAGACTTTTTAGTAGCTGGGGAAAGTAAAGTAGTTGGGGAAAGTAACAAGAAGCTTGTGTGTGAAGGAAAGAAGTAGAGAAGGTAGGAGAGGCAGACAAAGAAACATAAAACACAGACATAGACAAACATGGGTTCTATAGACATAAAAGATGAGAACAACGGTGGAGATATACTAACAGACAGAGAGAGAGAGAGAGAGAGAGAGAGGACACCTAATGATAGGGAGAACTGGAATACAGTAATGCAAGATAGGGCAAAGTACATGTAGCATGTCAAAGTCAAGGAAAAAGTTATTGTCATTCAGAACTACACCACAGTGTATTTGAACGAGATTGTGATGCTACGTTCCCAGTGAAAAAACATACATACAGAGAAGAAAAATAATACAATAACATAATAAAAATAAAAGTAAATAGAATAAAATAATAATATAATGACCAGACACACTTTACATATAAATAGAATTGAATAACAACATGTACATGTCATTACTATTACATAAGAACTAAGCAGAATGTGGAATGGTCAACATGAATATTGCACAGTGTGATTTATATTGCACTTTATAAGTCCTATGGGTAAGGTAAGGTGTGAACTAATGTTAAATATACACATCAGTTAATTATTGCACATGAAAAAAGCTTAATACTTATAGTGCAACAAAACCTGGATATGTACAAATAGACAAATAGCATAACTATGTGGTAGGAGTGGAAGAATGCACTGACAGTCTTTCAGCTCATTTTTCACAAGAGTTCAGTAGTCTGATAAAGAGAGAAAAGAAACTGTTTAAGTCTAGAAATTCTACACTCTATACTTCTGTATCTCCTACCTGAGGAGAGGCAGGAGAATATACTGTTTGCAGGATGTGAAGCATCATTGGATATTTTTCCTGGCACTACTAATGCAGCATGATTCATGTAGGTCATCCAGAGATGCAAGAGATGAACCAATGATTTTCTCTGTTGCCCTTAAAACTCACCTAAGAGCCTTATGATCAGAGGTCTTGCAGCCCCCATACCAGACAGTGATGTTATTGTTAAGAATGCTTTCAATGGTACCCATGTAAAAAGTTTGGAGGATGGTCTTCAATAGTTTTGCCTTCCTCAGTTTCCTTAGGAAATGCAAGTGTTGCTGAACTTTTTTGACCATGTAAGATACATGGACTGACCAAGACAGGTCCTCACTGATATAAGCTCCCAGAAACCTTGTACATTTGACCCTTTCCACCGTCATCTCTCTCATCTCTAGTGGTTGGTGTGCTTCTTGAGACTGTCAGAAATCCACAATCAGTTCCTTAGTCTTGCTGACATTCAGAGCTAAGTTGTTGTCACACCAGCCCAACAGATGTTCAATCTCATTCCTGTACGCCATCTCCTCTCTGTCTCTGACCAGACCTACAACCGTGGTGTCATCCGTGAATTTGATGATTTTTATTGGACTCATGTCTGGTCACGCAGTCATGTGTCAGCAAGCTGAATAGGCGAGAACTTAAGATGCACCCCTGTGATACTCCTGTATTCAAAGTTAGGCTTTCTGAACTGTTGGGAGTTGATGCCCAACTGTAGTAGTTTCATTATCAGATTCTGAGGGATGACAATATTGAAGGCAGAACTGAAGTCTATGAATAGTAGTCTTGCATAGAAGCTCATGCCTTCCAAGTGGGTCAAAGTTTTGTGGACTGCTAGGGAGATGGCATCCCCTGTACTACGGTTCATCCTGTATGCAACCTGCAATGTGTCGAGTCGCTGGTATGCTTGAGGCTATGTGATCTTAAACCAACCTCTCAAAGCATTTCATCACTGGCAAGGATAAAGCCAAAGGTCAGTAGTCATTTAGAGTTGTTGGCTGTAGTTTCTTTGGTAAGGGAATGATGTCCATCTTCTTAAAGCATTTTTGTAAACTGGAGAGTTGTAGAGAAGTATTGAAGATGCCCATGAGTACTGGTGCCAGATCTTTTGCACATTCCCATAGTACCCTACCTATGATGTTATCTCGGCCAGCTGCTTTACTCAGGTTGACCCGTTTCAAGGTTCTGGTTCTGGTTCAGGCTCAGCACTTTTCATTCCTGTTAACAAATAGTTTATTTGCCACTGTTTTGTTATCTGCATCAAATCTGCTGAAGAAGCTGTCAGTTGGTTAAAAAATTTAGAGCTGTCATTGCACTAAGCTGATGCATGCTTGTAGTCAGTGATGGTTTGTATGCCCTTCCATAGTCATCTGGTATCCCTCTGGTCACTAAAGTGGCCCTGGATCTTCCTGCCATAGGCTCTCTTCACATCCTTAATGTCTTTGCTCAATTTGGCTCTGGTAACCCTTAGAGCATCCATGTCATTTTATCTGAATGCTGCATTCCTAGCTTTTGTGACCTTGTACACCTCACTGGCTAGCCATGGCTTTTAGTTTGCCTGTATGGTGATGCACTTGGTAGTTGTTACATCACCCCACACATTTTAAGATGTAGGCCATGACCGACTCTGTGTATGTATCCAGGTCAATGTGGTTACCTGTCATGGTTGCATCTCTGAACACTGACCAGTCTGTGCACTCGAAGCAGTCTTGCAGAGCTGAGACTGCTCCCTCAGGCCATAGCCTTAATTGTTTTCTATTTGATTTGCTGGTTTTAAGTAGGGATTTATATGCAGGAACCAGCATGATGGCTAGGTGGTCAGAGCTACCTAGATGTGGATAAGTTGCTGCTGCTTGCTTAATGTTGATATATACCTTGTCCAGTGTATCTACCCCTCCCATGGCAAAGTCCACATGTTGGTGGTAATGGGGTATTACTGTCTTTAAGGTGGCCTGGTTAAAGTCCCCTGCAATTACTATTGCAATCTCTAGGTTGCTGGTTTGAACATCACTTACAGACTGATAGAGAGTAGACAGTGCTTCATTGGTGTTTGCATTGGGTGGAATGTAGACGGCCGTAATACATACTCCATTGAGCTCTCTAAGCAAGTAGAAGGGTCTGCATTTTAAGGACAGAAATACAATGTTCAATGAGCAGAAAGAGTTAACCACTCTACAGTTACTTCATCAGCTGTTATTTACATATATGTACACTCCCCCTCCACGAGACTTCCTACAGTGATTGAATTCTGTCTGATCTGAAGAATGTCACGCCCTCTACATTTACTATGCTTTCACTGATATTAGGATTAAGCCATGTTTCAGTAAACACAAATAGATTGATGTTTCTCACCTTGTTTTGTGAAGAGAGTTCCAGTCTTAAGTAATCCATCTTGCTTTCAAGTGAGCATATATTTGCCAGCAGAATGGAAGGTAGTGCAGGCCTGTGAGAGTTAAATTTTAATCTGGCTGAAATTCCTGCTCTGGTACCTCTTTTTCTCAATCTGCTGCATCTTTTCCTTTTTAGGTGTCTGCCAGGAGCCATGAACATATGATTAGCCAGATGTTTACATTCCTGTCCATGATCCAGCAAAATGCACAGCTGTAGGAGTTCCTGTATTATATCAGGCTTTACAGGCTTCTCTGTAAATAGCCGATCAAACAAGCAGCACTGTGAGATTTTGGATCCAATTTCTAACAGTTTCACTGCATTGTAGCTTAATATAACTTCATTTCATTCCTTTGTAACTGATTTTCCTGAAGTTTCTGATGAAAAAGAAGACAAATAATGCACTTTTTTGATGGGATCCAAAGCAGTCGCTGCCACACAGGTCACTGAAACTTAAGGTTGCCAGCTGTCTGGTTTTTGACCGGACTGTCTGGTTTTTGACAAATTGTCTGGTTACCAATTTCATTCAAAACCGGACACGTGAAGTTCCAGGTTTTGTGCCACACTACCACAGAGTGGCCCCATTAATTCCCAATTTTGGTTCAATTTTTTTTTTTTAACCTGCAACTTTAAATTTATGGATGACATCACCATGCATTGCCAGTATACAGAGGCATGCGTGTGACATCAGCTTTGTAATGAGGCAGACTGTCTATTGGATTTGGTCGGTTGGTGATTTGAATTGTAATTGGAGGGAATATAACAGTAGCATCATCGAGTAGGGCACAGCCATCCATACAACTTAAGTTCTGCAAATCTGCAGAGTTCTCCCAGTGCCCACCCTTGTTTGCAAGCAGGATGATGATGATAACATATACTTTTTCTGGCTCTGAGTCTGGTGGCTCAGCTTCTTCCAGGTAAGCAAAAAAAGAATTAAAAACTATGCAGTTGTATGTATAATGTATTTAAGCAGGCAAACTGTCACTGTCGGAGAGTTGATTACTTTTTAACAATCTCTTGTAGAATCAGTAACCTGAACCTGTCTATTATTAAATGTTACTATGCTTGGTCTGGCCTTCTCGGTATGGTAATTCAGATTTATTGTTCCGAGGATCCATCCTCTCATAACGATTTTGTAGAGTCTGTTCTTACAAAAGTATTTCATGGAATAAGGCTGTTGTATGGAGTGAAACTGAGTTTATTACACAGATCGTAAAGTTGTGGCCGTAATTTTACTAACTTGGGGCATTGCACTCTACAAAAGACATTAGTAATCTGATTGATTTGTCACTGTATAATCTGCTGTGATACTGTGAAGTAGGTGCACTATAGTATGTCCTAAAATATTTCTGCAGATTGACATTTATTTAAGTTGGTTAAATGCATTCTGCAAGTACTTTAAATGCAGTGGCTTAGTGTTTGCACTCTAAATATGAGATTGCAGCATTTAGTCAGTTACCTGTTTGCATAGAAAGTCTTTCTTTTTGACATTTGATGTGTCATTGGGAAACACTGCCCTACTGTGAACGTTTTTGTTAGGATGTTGTGCAGATATTGATAATTCTAGTCTGATTGCTGTGTTGTAAGAATATATAGTTCATTAATACCGAGTTACGTCTTTTTGTAACTGATGCATCCAAGAGTCGTGCACCACATGGAAAAGTCAGATGTGATGTGATTGATTACACAATGTGAAAAAAAAAACTCTGTCCGCCGTTGTCAGACTTGTTTCAGCTGTACCACAACAGAATCAGTGACTAATTCACTGTTGTTAAAGAAAACACTAAGATCAAAGCACATAAGGTTCAAGCAAAGCACCTTTATTACTTGCAGCAAGGAGACAAAGCATGTAGGTACAAGATTTGTCTGATTTTCCATGGTTCAGCATGCTATTCTTATACAGTTCTCTGCATGTACACAAGAAAATATTGTTAGTTTAACTGCTGACGTGGATGTACAGCTGGGTTAGCTTGAGTCACCCAGTTCAATTTCTGTACTTGTATTCCCTGTCCTAACAACTCCAGTTCTGTTGTTTTTTTCCATCTTGTAACTTTCTCCCCTAGGTCTGCCCACCGTATGTTTTTATTCTTGGTTAAGCTTACATGTGGTAGTCAATTGGATTTATAAAGTGTCAAAAACTCCTGGGGCAGCGACAGCTGGCTACACTATTCCCTTCTGTGTCCTAGTATAAGTTCCTCAGTATCAACCTGTTTGTATGATGCATAAATAGCTCTTTTTCATACTATTTATCAGGCCCTGGTGTGTTACAAAAATACAGGGTGCAATACTGTTTATCAATGTCCTGGGAGGGAAACTTACTGACGGCTACGTTCATCAGTTCTTTGGTCACAGTCCCTGGACCAGTCGTAATTAGGTCCTGACTGTACCCATAAAACGTTTCACTCCCCAATTGAACCATAAAGGTGTCAGTTTGTCACTGCACTTCCATACCCTGCATAGTTGGAACCACCGCTATGTTGAATAACTTCATGATCCCTACCCAAGAGATTTACTGGGCATTTCGCAGAAACTAGAATCTTACTTATTTGTGTTAATCCTGAAACAGGATCTGTTATGGTGATATTGCGGGAGAGGGGCTCCCGATATAGCTGCCCATTTGCTGCTTTGACCAATATGTAATCAGATTACTCTGATTTGTCTGGTAATTTGGAGGGCTGTATCAGGGTCTGTGATGCCCCTGAATCACACAAAAATTTAACCTGACTGCCTTCTACCAAAAGTGTAACTTCTGGTTTTGTATCTGCTAAATAGAGCTTCAAGCTCAATAAAGCCAAGTCTAGTATTTCATCTTCTTCTGTATCGTCATTAATTTCCTGTACTTCCTCTATTTCCCTTTTCACATCCTTGTTTGTCCTTTCTGTACTGGCTTCTTCTAGTGATTCCTGACTATCATATAGTCATTCCTCATCTTCCTTGTCTTCCATTGCAACCTTCTTATTTTTCCTGCAATCCCTTGCTAAATGTCCCTTTTTACCACATTTAAAAAATTCTCTCCTTTTCTTACGCCCTTCAAAGTCTTCTGATCACTGATCAGACTGCTTACCTCCCTGTGTATTTTTCCTGCCCTTTTTTCTGGGGTGCACTATATAAACTTCTGCTCCGTCTTCTACGGAAAATACCTGAGTCTTCTTCTTCTTTTTGCTATTAAAATGCCTTTCAGCATGTCTAGCATATTCAAGTAGTGAGTGTAATCTGCTCGTTCGATGGTCGACCATGTGTTTTGTAATGAAACTGCTTATAGGTGTACTACTACCTTTTAGAAATGCATTCTTTAGCTGCTGCTCATATGGGGAATCTTGTTTTTGATCTTCAGGAACCTGCATTCCACAGTGGTTGTTAAAACATTCTAATAGCCTAGCAAAGTATTGGTCAACTGATTCACCCTCCTGCTGGACACATTGATTAATGCAAGTCCAGTCTGCCCTAGGTTTCCATTTCTCAGAGATACGGTCTGTAAGTCCCTTCACTCTGGTGTCTAATTCTGCGCTGCTATGTGGGAGGGGTTTTTGTGCAGTGTCACGAGGATTCCACTTGCCACAAATCATGTACCAATCTGGTCCTACAATCTGTCGAACTACTTTTTCTATCTCTTCCCCATTCAAGTTATAACTCAGCCTCATTCCTTGTAAATCTTCTGAAAATTTTCTGAAATTAAGTTTTGGATGGGGGATCCCTTCTGTAGCTTTCCGGATGTCTTCCGGAGTCCAAGGTCTATACACTAGGATAGTTGGAGTCTGATCTTCCTGTCCTGCCTGAGGGTTCAGAACTTCTATGAGTGGGCATATTTCTTCTTCTACAGGTTGTATATCCCTAGCTACCTGCCATAATTCAGAGCCTTCTTCTTGATTATTTGCCTTTGTTTGGGACCTAGTTCTGATGGGATCCCTAACTTTAGTTAATTTCAGTTTTAAGCTGTCCCTGTCTCCAGTGAGCATAGGATATAATGGGGGTGGATCAACCTGTCCACTCACTCCATATTCTGGTAAAGGAGGGGGAGGCGGGGGTGCCGATGCCATTACCAAGTTATTGGCTTCCTTATCTAAAAACATTGCCTTTGAATCTTTGTTCTTCTGGTCTCTACGGTTTGCTTCTTCCAGCCACCTGTGTGCCTGGGGAATTCCTAACTGTTGTTGTTTTTTTACTTGACCTTTAGAATCAGTTTTGAGTTGTTTGATAAGTTTGATAAGTGAGGATTTTTCTAATTTTCCATCAAATTCATACTTAATAACCCATCTTGAAAAGTATTTAATATTGTCTGCGCGCTGTGACTGCATATATTTTGCATCTTCCATTAACGGTGGATTTCCGAGTGTCTTTGTACAATTATTACCCATTTTTTCCCTATTTTTATTTGCTACTTAGACTGTACAGAAAATATTATCTGATGCCTTCAAATTTTTACGTGTACCACAGATTTTGTTATAGTCTCTTCAGAATGACTGTCTAAAGCCTACTGATCTGTTTCACCTGATCTATGACAAGACTGTACTTTTTTCTATTCCTGACTGTAAGAAAATACAATCTGACAGAAACAATACACATCTAATCCCTGATCTTGAAACAGAAAAAGTAGATTCACCTTACCTGAGCCCACGTGATTGATCGCTGATTCTGAAAACCCATCCTTCAGTCGCAGATCAGAAGGTGACTAGCCTCTTTTGACAACAATTCAGTTGGAGGTCTTTATACTGTAGAAGAACCAATTTGGTTTTTCCTCGTACTGTTTCAGCCACCTGACCGTCTGATCCGTGGTGAAGAGAGGGTTCCGGTTCAAAGGACCAATCTGTTAAAGAAAACACTAAGATCAAAGCATGTAAGGTTCAAGCAAGGCACCTTTCTTACTTGCAGCTAGGAGACAAAGCATGTAGGTACAAGATTTGTCTGATTTTCTATGGTTCAGCATGCTATTCTTATACAGTTCTCTGCATGTACACAAGAAAATATTGTTAGTTTAACTGCTGAAGTGGTCAGAAAGAAAGACATTGTTAGATTTACTGCTGACATGGTCAGGAAAGAAAGACATTGTTAGATTTATTGCTGACATGGTCAGGAAATTGCTGTCTTGCAAAACATGTTTGAGAAAAACAACCTGGCCTTGGGCTAATTTCAGCCCTCCTTTGTTTCTTACATTATTTCAGCTGTTCAGTTCTTGATATGATACATTTGTCCAGAGTGAAGATACAACCCTGGCCTCAATACACATTCTGCTGACCATGGTAAACTTTCAAGCGTCAATTGTTCTCTTATCTAGGTTTCCTGCAGCTGCACATATTTCACACAGAACAAGCAGAATAAACATATTAATTTCTTTTTTAACCCTAAATGCATCTAGGCTTGCACATTGCAGTTATACATTTTCTTAACAACTGTATTCGCATTTCACACATATATTGCACAAGCACAACTCATCTAGCCAGAGTTAGATTCAATAGTCGGAGAAAGAAAAAGTGAATTGTTGTAAAGTGCTTATGGGTCACCCCCTTTTCTTTAGAGTGCAATCCTCTTTTATCATGTGTAGGGACTTCTAGCAGATACTGTGCTAAATTAGTAAAATTTATCTGTAGTCTTTTATGTGATTCTTTAGTAGTAAATATTTCTGTTTTATATTAAGCTCTGAACACAACTTAATGTTATACAACTTTTGCTGGACTGCAGTGCTTAATGTGTGGCAAGGATCAATAAATCTGCAGAAGATACTGTATTCCTTACATGGTTTGAGAAGGCAGCATTTGTCATGGTGATGTCAAACATGGGCAGAGAATGGATGGGAGAGGGGGTGGGAATGGGTGGATTTATGGGTGATGCGAGAGGTGTGACCTTAGTCTGGTTTTAGCTACAAAAAAGGATGGCAACCCTACCGCCACTTTTTTTTTTTTTTTTAACATCTTTTTATGTCTTACTGACCCAGGGGAGACTCCACCCAAAAATCGTCACTTCCATGACTGATGTTATCAGCAGGCTGTGCATAATGTAGCCAGACAGTCAGGGCTGGCTTATCACATTATTCTGTCAACCATACATGGAGGTGCTCTGTAATATTTGTGTGAGTGTCCAGCTGCCAGAGCACCTAGGATGCCACCAGCCAGCATAACACCACACTTGATGCTGGGAGACCAAAGAGAGAGCCTTCTGTGCTACTTCCAAAAGAAGACCCTCTTCTTGATGGCTACCATTGAGCTCTTCAGGTCACCTTCAGCAGGGTGACATTCATTCTTTTAATAAGGCACAGATCTAGTGAGTGCTAGTGACCTAGCACCAGATGGGTTGGCTGGACATGTCTCAGGTGGTCACTGCTGCTCTACGTTCTGCACCACAGTTTTACTCATAGAAGATGAAGACAAAAAAAGAAGGCCCTCCCAAATGAGGAATATTAGCTAAATGTTGACAACATTATTTCACCAATCCCTGATGACAAACATCCCATCCTACATCAGTAGAAAAAGTAGGAAAACCAATGTGGCCAGAAGTGAGGCCTAGTGATACAGCAATTTTCACCTTCAGCAGATAGTAAATGGAGACTGGTCCGAAATTTGCAAAATGAGTCAGATGACCATGTGTGGCTCATAGGACTTTCATCAATACAGGACTTAATGTGGAATTTGTTTAGAATGTGTATAAAGAAAGTGAATCACCCTTATTTGTAATTCCTTACGAATCCTCTCTAGCCATCCCTTGCCCAGTAGTCATGTGGACTCATCAGCAAAACAATGATACTGATATTCATCATTATTTTATTGAATGTTCTTCTTTAATCAGAAGCCATTGAAACAGTAAGTGCTGAACAGTTTTTTTTATCAAAAATAAGCATTTTGTTAGAATTGAGCAAAGATCATCAGACTGACATCATAACTGTAATATTTTCTCTGCCACACTGTATACTTATGCTAAGACTATGAATGCTAGTTACTGCTGTGTGTGTGTGTGTGTGTGTGTGTGTGTGTGTGTGTGTGTGTGTGTGTGTGTGTGTGTGTGTGTGTGTGCATAATTCAATGGGACATCGTGGGGGTACTATTTTGTTTCCAGTACCAGCAATACAGACAAAAGTAGGTGCAGCGTTTGGAGCAGTTTTGATGAACGAATGTAAAAGTGGCAGAAAAAAATCTTGGCATTAAGCTACCCCCTTCTCTAGACCTATTCCACTTCAATTTGGGAATTGTGAAAGCTCTTGAAGGACACATTTGTGTTAAAAATAGAACACTTCTTGTTGGGTGGACTGACTGTAACATTGCTAGGCAAATGTATAACAGAACTGGAGGATAGGGCATGGCCATATACCATGAATTTCATTACATTTATGTTGCTCAAGGCTATCCCTGGTTGCAAGTAGACTGGTCAGTATGATGTTAGGTGGCAAAGTGGTGAGTTTGATTCTCGAATGAGGTGACTTCTCTGCAGAATCTGCATGACCTCCCGGCGTTTGTGTGGGTTTCCTCCGGGGCTCTGGTTTCCTCCCACATTCCAAAGACATGCATCTGGAGCATTTCTCCCCAGGCCTCCACTGAAAATTGGCTCTGTCCCAAGCAGACTTTCCTGGTAAACAAATGTTAAATAAAAATAAGTATAATGTTACATTGGTCATGTTAGTCTAAGTGTTTTACATACAAATACTTTACCCGGTGGGACAATTTGTAATATTCACTGGAAGAGGGAGACAAAAAACATGAAAAATCTTGTCAGAAAAATAATCACTTTTTATAGGTTCATAGATTCATAGGTGTGTACTAGGCTAATGGCCCTGGAGCCTTTACAAGCCTAGCCCATAGGATTACCCTGGCATTATGCCACCCGACCTTAGTTCCCAATGCTTCTGTCGAGTAGAGCCACTGGAGTAATCCCCAGGGTGAATTTTCTATTTCCCATCCACTCATCAAGATTTCTCTTGAAGAAGGCCAGTGAGGTGCTCTGTTTGACATGTAAGGGAAGTCTATTCCATAGCATGGACAGTCCCTGGGTTTTGAACCTGTCCCTCCAGCATGTTCCAGCATGTTCTGTTGATTGTGATAATGAGGTTGAGGTCTCTGGAACATGTGGTGTGGAGGGATTGGGATTATTTAGATGTAGTATTTCTAACAGAGCTGGGTCAGACATGGCTCTGTATGTCAAGCAGACATCGCCTCTAAGAAGGCAATATGAGACAGAGAATAGTTGGTGTTTTTCGAGTCTGTCCATACAGGACAAGTGTTTAAGGCCTATGATCCTCTTTGTGAGGTACTTTTTCAGCCTCTCCAGTTGTTGCAGGTGTCTAGTGAGGTACATGCCAAATAGGGCATTGTATTCGATGATTGGCCTAATGAGGGAAGAGTACAGGGAGACAATGGCCTCTTTATTCCCGGATACAAAACCCTTAGTAATGAGATGTGCCACATAGAAGGACTTTCTGACCATAGTGGCAATGTGGTAGTCACAAGAGAAGTTGCTGTTAACTTCTGTTTACAAATCTCTTATAACACCTTCTGTGTTCAGTGGACTACCATTAATGTGGTAATTCATGGGAACTGGGCTTTTCCCAAAGGGGATGAAGACACATGTTTTGGCATTGAGCTTAAGGCCGTGGTTCTGACACCAGTCATTGGTCTCATTGAGGTCTTTCTGCAGGATGTCAACATCACTTGGGGAGTTAATAATAGATCCCAACTTGCAATCATCTGTGAACTTTGTCAGCCAGAGTCCCTTCATGTTGGCCTGGACTTCAGAGAAGTAGATACCAAACAGTAGAGGACCCAGGACCGAACCCTGTGGGAGTCCAATCATGACTGGTCAGCAGTCTGACTTGGTTTCAGCTACTGTCACACTGTGGCTTCTATCTGTGAGCCAGTTTGCAACCCACCTAGTGATATAGGGGTTGATGCCTAGCTCAGTGAGTTTTTCTATGATTTCTGAGTGTGGATTGGTATCAAAGGCCATGGCCAGATCAAGGTAGGCTGTATGAACGACCTTGCCTTCATCCACAGCTCTGGTGACTGACTCAAAGAAGTCAACCAGGTTGAGCAGACATGCTCTACCCTTCACAAGATCAAACTGTGTGGGATCCAGAGTTTGGAGATTCCCTATATCCTTGTTTATTATGTCCACAATGATGCATTTCATAGCTTTGCTTATCAGACTCATCAGGCTAATGGGGCAATAGTTCCCAGGGTCTGTAGTCACTCCTCCTTTGTGGAGAGGGATGACTGTAGCAGTGCACCATTTGGTAGGTACAAAGCCTGAGCTGAGGCTGTAATTGAACAGGGCACAGGTGAGGTGTCAGTTCACTCTGTAGTTCATGTAGAGCACAAGCCAGGGATATTGTCAGGTCCCATAGAAGCTGTATTCTTGGCCTAGGACAGTGTTGTTTTAACCTGTGCAGCAGTAATACTGGGTGTCTGGCAATCTACTGGTATTGTGATTGGTCCTTTGGGGGGGAGAGGGTTAAAGTTGGCACTGAATCTGTTGGCCAGTATATTGGCAATATCTGTTGGCTCGGTATAGGAGGTACCACTGTGCAGTAACGCAGAGAAAATCTGGGTATTGTCATGGAGAGTCTTTACAGAACTATAGGCCTTGTGGTTGTCTTTACTATCTGCTGCATTTCTGTTTTCATAGCTAGCTTTAGAGGATTTGATGAGGGATCTCAACTTTTGTTGAGGCTGATAAGGGAGTTTTTCCAGTCTTGGGACTTCACCTTATTCTGCATCAGTTTCCTCCTTCTGTTGTAGAGTTTATGGCAAGGGACCACAAGATTGGCTTCCTTTTTTGGAGGAGAGTGTCTTGGTTCTATTGGATATGGTGAGATCCATGCATTTATGTGCATGTTCGTACAGTGCATTGGTGTATGATTCGCAGTCATGCAACTATTCTCCATTTGCATGGGTGCTGTGAAGTTAGCCACCTCTGTTTTTAGGAGTCCAAAGTTAGCTTTGGAGAAGTTCTTCATGGTGGTTACATTTGCGGGAGGGGTGGGGTGGGAGAGATGTGGATTTCCAAGGTGATTAGTTTGTGGTCAGATCTAACAAGGGAAGAGTTGACTATTGGTGTAGAGCAATGGTCGCCCATGTTAGTAATGACCAGGTCAAGGATGTTGCTACCTCTAGTGGGGGTAAGGATGAGCTGGTCCAGGGCATTGGAATTAATGAATTCCAGAAAACGTTGGGCAAGTGTATTGGTACATGAGTAGTTTTCCCAGTTAATGGAGGGGTAGTTGACGTTGCCTAGCATGAGAGTGTTAGTTTGGACCCTAATATTCTCCAGAGTGCTTAGGAAGGTGGAGTGTGAGTCTTGGGACATGGTTGGGGACCTATAGCAGGCTATGACCTGAGTTGCTGTCTTACCCAATGTTAGCAGCACCTGAAGTATCTCTGATGAGTTATGTTGGACTACCAGTCTGGAGGTGTGCAAATCCTTTATGAATATGGAAAAAACACCACCTTTAGAGCTTCAGTCCAAGTTCTTGGATTTATTATCATGATTTAGATTTAGTGCAGACTGTACTCAGAGAACTGTCATGTATGGACTTGGGGATAATGTCATTTCAGGAACAGATATTTTAACTGCCTATGGGGTAGCAAAATCAATTTGGGAATTGAGAAAACAGTCTAAATTGTTAGATGTGTTGAGCAATGCAATGTCTGAATCACTAAACCAGATTAGTTTTGAAATGATTGCATGCATAGTGTTGTATTGTAGAATTGAATGGTGCTTGATTTCATATTTGCTTCTAAGATGCATTACTTAATTAATAGTGTTAAACATGTCCTTGTAGGCACATTTCTTAAACTGTTTAACCTAAGTTTTGCTACTGAATTTGTCCCTGATGTGTGGCACTCTGCAGAGGTGATGGCTCTCCAAAAGGGTTGGAGCTCACCCATGTAATTAAAGACCTATTAGCCTTAGAAGCCTCATCTGCAAAGCTACAGAACATATTACACCTAGCCTCATAAAATGTGATTTCAGGAATCTTGTTAGACTTGTCACTTAACACGTTTGGTTTAGAACAGTTGAACCTGTATATTTAATCTGTAAACTTCTTTTAAAGGGCTACAGAGGCTGTAGATGATGACCATGCAGTGCATTCATCATAACTTAACATAGCCAGGGCCTTCAACACCATTCTCCATCCTGGCACCAAACAAAAGCTAAATGCTTTAAAAATTGACATACATTTTGTAGATGGATAGCAAATTAATTGAAAGACAGAACCCACACATTGCAAACTGTAGATGTCTCATCAGAAAGTATGACAATGATCATTTGGCTCTCTCAGGGCTTGGTGCTGAGACCTCTCCTTTTTTGTATTTACTTCTCATATATCCAAGCAGAAAACCAAGACCTATGGCTAACAAATTCTGCAGGTGTCAACAAACTGTGAGTTGTTGTTATGTCACCCTCTGACAGCCAGACCATCCAGAATGAACTATCCATATTAAATACTTGGTCTACTAAAAAGAGTCTACTTCACTTTGTCAAACTGCCTAATCATCGAATACCTCTTTGTCGACCCCTTTTTGTCGAAACTACACTTCAGTGAATGGACTTTTAGGTGAAACATCCCAAGTATACCCAACGGTAGGCCATCATCTGGAATTTGCACTTTTCCCTACTGTAGTGTGATCTCAGAGTTGGTATATTTAGTTAGAGGGGGGTGTGGGGGGTGTAGCCCCCCACCTGGGTAGGTTTTAAATTTTATGATTTTTTTCATGTCACTAGTTTGGCCTACCATTCCTTATCCTTGTGAGAAGTTTCACTAAAAAGTCCATTCGCTGAACTATAGCTTTGACAAATTGGGTCTGATGAAGAAGTATTCAATGATTAGGTGGTTTGATTAACTGATATAGACCTTACTAAAACTGGTCTCAAACAATATTCAAAAAAGTACCATGACTTTTGGTAGACACCCCCTCTCCTTATCATACAGTACTTAATGCACACCACTACAAAACACAAATGTCCCTGAGTTGTCAGGGACCTAGATACTTGGGTTGATATCTCCCTATCCTTTGGCAATCATGAAACAATGGCTTTCAGGAAATCCTTTTATTTATCCAAGCAAATTGCCAAAGGAATATTGTCAAAGTCTAAAAAGGTAATTATTCCCTTATGTTAAATACTGATGACACCACTTATTGAGTATAGTGCACCCTTTGGTATGTTTCATACTAAGCATATCAAACAATCAGAAAGTCTAATCAGAAATATCACAGGCTAAATGTCCCAGAGTTACGAAGAGAGGCTGGACATGATATCACTTTATTCAGTATCTTAGAGTTTTTTTACTTTTGTAAACAAGAAGCATCTTTATTGAATTATTATTTATTTTACATTTGTTTACCTGGAAAGTTCAACTGGACACATGTCCTTTTTCAGCAGAGGCCTGGGGAGAAAAGCTCCATATTGAACATACAGAAATGCAATTTATCAGTATTATACATAGAACAAGAAGTTAAAATACTAGCTTAGACACAGTTTGGACAAGCAACTATACATAAAGGCTAATTAATGGATTACTAAGT
Source organism: Protopterus annectens (assembly GCF_019279795.1). NCBI lineage: Eukaryota > Metazoa > Chordata > Ceratodontiformes > Protopteridae > Protopterus > Protopterus annectens. Next base: position 900,249,786 of record NC_056735.1, read on the forward strand.
TTACATAATGCATGATAAGTTTTAACCATATCAATAAGAATCAAAAGATTAGGCAATAACTAGAGAGACATGGCATCGTTATGCATTTCTGTGTAAATAAATAGAGAGAACCATATGACATTAGACAATTTGTGAATAGTTTACAAAGAAATTTAAATGTCTAGTCTTAATATGTCATCAGCTCTACAGTGGTGTAACACTGTGTAATGTTTGTATCCAAATAGGCATAGGCAATAGAATAGACAGAGGGAGACGGTTTAGTCAGTAAGTGAAGCGCAGGTAGTAGCATAGTCAGAGGGAGAAGTTAATCTGGAGTAGAGCAAGGATAACCATTTATTGAATAAGTGGGTTTTTAGTGCAGTTTTAAACTGGGTTAGTGATGTAGCAGTTGTAATGTTTTCTGGTAGTGCATTCCAGATTTTTCCTATATAATTTGAGAAGAAGGAATCTCCTGCTTGATTTTGGTTGTACTAATTTTTGTGTGGTGTTTGTTACTGGAGCGTAGGGTTCTGTTAGTGGCAATATGGGTGTAGTAATATTTGTAGGGCAGCTATTTGCTCAGGTTTGTAGAGGATTTTATGGGCCATGGTTAACTGGTTATAGTGAAGAAGGTGGGGGAGCTCTAGCCAGTTGAGTTGCTTGAGTGCTAAACAATGGTGAGCTCTAGCTGGTAGGGTTGTAGCATATCTAGCAATTTTGATATAACAGGATTCAAGTTTTGCTAGCTCTGATTTTTTTAGATTTGTGAGTATGGTAGCTGCATACAGCAGTGTGGAGATTAAGTAAGACTGGGCAATGGTGGCTTTAGTATTTTTAGTGAAGTAGTGTTTGTTCCTGTACAACGTTCCATGTTTTTTGTATACTTTTTTACTGTTTGAGAAATGTGAATATCAAATTTTAAGTTTCAATCAATTTTGACTCCTAAAAGTTTGGTGTGTGTGACGGGGAGATGATGGTATTATTTAGTGATACAATGTTGAAAGTGTTAGTGGGTGAGGCTGATTTAGTGGGTTAGAAAATCATGTTTGTGTTTTTTTTGGGGGGGGTTTAAAATTAGCTGTGAGTTTGTAAGCCACATCTCAACTGTTAGAAAGGATTGTTGTGTTAAATTTTGAAGTTTTTAAACTGAGGAAGCAGCACATATCACTGTTGAATCATCTGCATATTGGATGAGAGAGGCTTGTGGGGTTGAGGTTATTTGTGTTGTTCTTCTTTTGGCTTTTCCCGATTAGGGGTCGCCACAGCAGAACTCCAGTCTGCTAATGATTGTCAGTAGATTTTTATGGTGCCGAGGTGCCAGCTCGACACCCAACCTTCAACAAAGGCACGCCCGTTCACACATGTCTTTTGAATGCCACTCGACCATGAGGAGGACATGCAGACTCCACACAGCAGGCGATCCAGCTGAGAATTGAATGGAAGAACCTCTTGCTGTGAGGCGACAATGCTACCGCTGTACCACTGTGGCTTGTGGAGGTTATTTGTAAATACTGAAAATAGTAGTGGGTCTAAGACTGAGCCTAGAGGAACACCTAGAATCACAGGTAAAAGGGGTAATAAAGTCTGTTGCCAAGAAACTGCTGCCATCTAGTAAGGTAATCCTGGAACCAGGCAAGGGTAGACTGACAAAAGTTTAGTTTTGAGAGAAAGATTAGAAGTTTGCTATGAGAAACCATATCGAAGGCTTTTGATAGATCAAGGAAGATAGATGATACATAATTACTGTTGTTTCTGTGATAGCTGACAGTATTGATGAATGACATTAGAGCAGCCGATGTACTATGGAATGATTGAAAGTCATGCTGAGTGTTGGTTAGAAGTTTGTTAATATGCAGGTTATCATAACTTGATGTGAATGACCCTCTCTAGTATTTTAGACAGTGGTGGTAACATTGCAATTGGGTGGTAGTTAGAGATATCTGTTGAAGAGCCACCTTTATGTAGAGGTATAACATGAGAGGTTTTCCAAATAGGAGGGATTTGTTGTTCTGCAATGGATCTCTTGATAAGAAATGATATTAAATAGGCTATTCCATCTACTGTCAGTTTTAGGAAAGCAGCAGGTAAGTTGTCTGCAGCAAATATGGTGGGTTTTAGCTTTTTAAGCAGTTTTTTGATCATCTCTGTAGGTACAGGTTGCAGAGAAAAGGTGGATTTAATATTGTAAGAGGCCGTGGTAGTTCTGATAGGTGAGGGGGTTTGATTGTTGGACAATGCTAAGATAGTTTCAGTAAAGCATTTATTAAACTGGGTAGCAATATTGTTTGAATTATTAGTAGTGGTAGGAGGGGGTGTACTGACTTTGCCTGGTAGTAGTATATTCTTTATAGCTGTCCAGAATTTTTGTGGGTTATTGCAGTGCTTTGATTGGATTTCTGAGTAGTAATATATTTTGTCTAGCTTAATTTGCTGCTTTGCTTTATTTCTAAGTTCCCGGTAGGTTTGTAGTGTGGGTTGGGACTTTGATTTGTTCTATGTTGCCCAGGCCTTGTCTCTAGATTTAAATAGTGATTGTGTTTCTTTTGTTAACCATGGGGCATAGTTAGATTTAACACATACATTTCTGCTCGGGGCGTGAGAGTTTAGTAAAGAGATGAAGGTAGAGTTGAAGTAGTCTATTGCTTCCTGTAGTAGTAGAATTTTCAGTGGTCTCCAGTTACAATGTTTGTGTGTATCTATAAGGTTGTTGAGGTTTAGGTGTTTTTTGTTTCTTATTTGTTTATATGTAGTTTGTTTAGATAGGTTAGCTTGTTTCCTAAGTAAATAGGTTGTGAAGTGGTCACTGAGACTATCTGATAAACAGCCAGAGTAGGAGTAGAGGGCTGGCCTTTTTTTTAATATGCAGTCTAGAGGAGTGTTTGTTGGATGGCTTATTAATCCTAGTGGGTGACCAGATGAATTGTGTGAAGCCATACAGGTTGATGCGATTCTGGGGGTTTGGAGAGTTGCAGTCTAACCAGTCTACATTGAAGTCTCCCATAATAATTGTTTCCTGAGGTAATGTTTTACTGCTCCAGTGTAATATGTTTCCTAATGTTTGGATATTATCCCCTGGTGCCATATAGATACATATTATGTATAATGTCCCTTGGGGTTAATGTTTAGTTTAACAAATATTATTTCAGCATTATTAAGATTTGGAGTTTTTTCATTTAAAGAGGTGGCTTTTAAAGAGTAGGGCCACACCTCTTCTTTTACTAATTATATCTGTACGTATGATATTGTATCCTGGTGGTAGTATTTCATTGCTGGGGGTGCTAGGTTTTAGCCAAGTTTTGGTGAGAAGTATAATATCATGGGAGTATAGCGATAAGTTACCATGCAGCTCATGGATTTTGTTGTTGACACTTCTTATATTAATATTAATATTTAGTAGTAGAATATCAGACTTGTGCCTAGGAAGAATGATTGTTGATTGAGTAGATGGAGTTTGTATGTCATTTTGTGAGGTAGAGTTGTATGGTTCATAGCATACCTCTCAACCTCTTAGACCAAGAAATCTGAGCAAAGCCATAAATAAAAGTGGGGCAAAGGCCCATAAATAGGGATTTTTTTTTAAATATTGCTCTTACAAATTTAGAAAGTTGATAGAACAACAGCTTTTACATTAGCATGAATTTTCTGAAGGGTATGAAGCCTAAAACTTAAAGGTCTGTCATTATTTTCTAACTTCAGTCTTTAATGATTTGCCACTAATTTGCCAGAAAACCACAATTTTATGAAAAATGAACCAAAAGTATGAGGCAAAAATCTGGATATTCTGCGAAAATCTGTACAGTTGAGAGGTGTGGTTGATAGGTTGGGCCAGGGTTTGGGTGAATGTCCCCATTGAGAGTTAGCTTGGATGATATGTTGACTAGAGTTTTCAAGAATCTGACTATGTTTTTATCATATTTCTGAGAGATGCTACATATATGTGGGTGAGAGAAGGGAAAACTGCATATAGTGCAGAGTTGTGATATTGAAGATGGAGCTATATATGGGGATGTTTTTCTGGTTTGGGTGTTAGGGAGTAGCTATTACAGGTGGAGTCGGAAGGAAAAGGTTTGTTTAGGTTGGAATGATAAGAGGTGTTATATGCTGCTAATGTAAAAGTACCAGAGTAGTTTTCAGTAAGTGCAGCTTGTTCATGAACATTATTGAGGGTTGGATGCTTTTAGCTTTTTTTGTTATTGGAGGAGTTTTATTATTAGGCATTTTAGTTAAATTGATTTAGGCAAGGACGTGTTAGCAGTAATTGAAGTGGGAGGAGGGTAGAAGAGTACTTTTAAGTTAGAGTGTATTAGGTGAGAGTTTTTATTGGACATATTGTCAAGAGGGAGTGGCTAGTGAAGTATAAATGTAAGGAATGTGGGGGTGTGTGGGAATGGCAGCAGGGTAGGGAGTGGAGTGAGCCCATGAGGAGTGGGTAGAACCAACAACACACTCACTTATTACATTTATATTAATGAAAACAAACCATATTGACATATTTTCAGTTGCAAACATTATACTTCAATATAATCTTCTACATAGACATTGGAAGTCACACATTACATAGCACATTTAATCCCTACATTTCCTTAACCTTCATTCCTCCTCCAAAACATTAATCTGCATGTATTGTTCCCACAGTTTCCATTTTTTTTACATAATTTGCTCCTACCTTTTTCTAAAGATCCCACTTACAGTTCTTTAATTTCTGTTACTATATTAACTACTTCTAATGTGGTTGGTTTAGACTTTGATTTTCATTTTCTAGTAATTGCTTTTTTTTTTTTTGGCAGCCACCAGAATTAAATTCAGCAAGACCTTACTATGTCTTGGCAATTCTGATTCTGTATAACAGCTGAAAAATAATTTTCTTAGTTACACCAATTTGCTCACCCAGTAATTCTGACAGAATAATTTGCAGGGCAGTATCTCTGTAGTTTTTAGGTGAGATCTCTGTCTTGCATAATACACCATTAGAGACCCAATTTCCTAGAACTCCTGTTTCTCCACAAATAAAATATCTCAACCAGTACTAGAAACAGGAACCTAAATCTCCACCAACAGTCAAATAAAACATAGTGGAGGAACAGATTTATAACTCAGTGCCTCTCAGACCTCTGGAATAAACTTCCCCTGCATATTAAGGAGTGTAACTCGCTACCTTCCTTTAAACTTAAACTAGATAACATGATGGATTATCCATGAATTTATTCCAGATTGACTGTCCCTCCTGGAGAAAGGAGATGAGGCATGAAGGAAGGTGTGTACTGGCAAGACATAAATCGTCATAAGACTCACTGGGCTTGGAATATTTTTGAATCTGTGAAACTATGAATGACAATGGTCATTAGTGCGATACAAATTTTAAGTAGTAAAGCCATAATTCTCAGGCCTGCATACTATACATGACCTCCTAACCCATTCATGAGCAGGAATGGGCCCTATATGGCAGAATAGATGTAATAATGCATTGCATAACTGGAGCAATTCATAGACAATTGCACGTAATCTCCTCATTAGCAAAATAACTATGCTATAAGCTCCATTTAATGAGCTAAAACTGTAGTCATCTTTTAGTGGGAGATTCTATTGCAGCGAGCAGGACAATGCATCAAAATAAACTGGACATCACTGTGTACTGCCATGCAAAAAAATTGACAGCAGACAGGATACCTGGTAATTGACCACAGGACTGTAGCCATCACTCAAGTGGGTATGTAAGCAAAGGACACTGTCACAAAGTCATGTAAAGTGTGTATGTGTGTGATAACATTACATAGGGCATAACAGGGGACTAACAGGCTTGAGTAGTCTCAACTTGACATGTCATGAGGAACTGCCAGGATGTGTCATAATCCAGGTTGTGGGGAGGTTCATCCTGACAGGACAGAGGGGGCAGGTAGGACAGGTTGCAGTCTTGCAAAGTGGGGGAGTCACAACTGAACTGAGTAGGGAAACTAGATGGATGTGTTGCTGTCCTGTAAGTGAAGGGGAAGCTCATACAGACAGAGCACAGACAACAGAGGCAGGTTAATTTACTGGGCTGCCATGTAGGTATCCACACACTGTGACAAATGCACTCACATACCATGACATGCTACAAAGGATGGTGGGCCTTTAATTCATCAGGCACAGGCTGTTCTTTTGGCAAAGGTGCAAGGGACAACAAGCATGGCTGACATGCCCACAGCTGCCACACTATGGCACAGTGTCAGTATGGTTACCCTCCAGTGGTGCACAGGTCTGTGGCTATTAAATGGGAGTAAGGAAGTTTGGAGGCAAGTGGTAAGTAGCATGGAGCGGCATGCACATATGCACTGATTTACATGTACTTTTTCAATTGTACATGCCTTAATATGGGCCAAAGGAATGGCAATATAGTAAACTCTCTGTTAACTGGAACTCAAGCAACCAGAAAAAACAAATGAAGAAATACAGTACAATGTTCATGTGTTGCAGTTTCGGCACCCCACCCCCTGCAGAAACATACCTTACATTTTTAGAGTTTTAGAGTTTTAAAAAGGAAGATAGGAATAAATTCCCTCTCTCCTCAACCTAAGAACAAGTCAAACCAAACAAATAGCATAGGGTACAGTATAAGTCAGTCCTATTGTTAATAGTAACTCTCAAGCAAGATGAAACTACAGTTATCTGGCATCTACCAATCCCCATAGGTGATGGTTAACCAAGAGTTTACTGTAGCTGGAGAAGTAGTTCACAAGAGACATAGGTACTACTACAAGCCATATACACACAAAGAAAGGTTATCTTTGAGAAGAGTAAAGCAGGCAAGTCTTTCCTGGACCAAATGTAGCAATGACTCGTAGAACATCAGTGTGTGATGTGGTTGTAATAGAGCAACACAACAGGAGTGTACAAAAACATTGAAATGTTACTGCATGCCAAGGCTAAGGCAAAGGGTAATTGCCAGAGATAGCCTGACCACTGGGATTGTACTGCCAAGAAAGAGGCTTCAAACAGTATGGAGTAATTCTTGGTATCTCTTCAGGGGAAGTTAGAGATCCCTTGATCCTGGTGATGGCTTGGATATGGGACCTGGACTGGCAAAAACTGCTTAAGTGTCTCTAGAGGATGCCCAGGTGATTACTGGCACATACCATATTTATAGAACATTAAGTTTCACTTCTGCTTTATTTACTCGCACCCCACCTATAAAAATGATGATGACTGTACAGTGCCCACCCCTCTGGCTTATATGGCTCTATGATAGCAGTATGACCATTTAAAGTTATCAGTGAGTTGGAGCATGCATCTTGTCATACAGGTGGATATGTGGATCAGGATGCAAGGACTTTAGAACCACATTATGAGGATGCATGTGTGTGGGTTCAATAACCACTCCCGGCATACTTGTATTGTCATGAAATATTTCAGGTTAATTTTTCTGTCTCATTATGATAATTAGAGAGTTTGACAGGACAAATGCGTATGATCAGCATTATTGATTGGGGCATTGTGGGGAAGATTATTTAGAGAAGGTGGCATGGTCAAATCAGCCAAATGGAGAGCCTCCTCCAGTAACTCAATGAGATGTGTCCCTGTCCAACACTGCACATATCTCAGTAGCACAAATATTTGTATTAGTGATAGGAGCAGTCATGCCTCTTTGGCCAGTTGCAGTTTTGTGACTGTTTTGTTGATTTGTGGGGGGAAATATGCTGAAAGAGGGCTCAGTGGTGACAGTACCTAGGGTGGTGAGTAATGTCAAACTGGGTCTCAGTTGGCAGGGACTGTATCTGCAAACACCCATCCTATCCCCCAACCTGGTGTTCCCCTCCCTGTTGTGTCCATGCGTATCCCTGATGGTTGTTCAGTCCTTCCCTCACTATTGTCTTCACTCTGTTTATCTGATGTCTCCTTCACCTTTGTGTTCTTCCTAATTCATTGAGTTACCACACACCGTCAGTTGTATCTATCTTCCCCTGCTACCTAACCATCTTATCTTCTTCTTACAGCCCTAACATCATAGCTATACTTTCCTTTTCTTTATGCATATAAAATGGACGTGTGCCACAAAAAATATTTACCCTACCTTACCCACCATCCTCCAGTTTATTCCTTAGTTGCTTACCTTCTGTTCTACCCTCTGCATGTTATCACTTTTCATCTCCTTCCTATTCTCCCATTTCCAACCTTTAATCTAGTCAAAAATAAATAAATGCACCTCACATATGCTCACGTAGGGCCCCCAAATCACTTATCTTACGTGATTGTACAGTGTATGATGGATTTCAAAGAGTACCATTGATTTCCATGTAAATCCAAGAAGGACTTATTAAATTCAACTTTTATCATCTGCTATGCATACTGACCTGAATGTCTGCATTTACAACATAAAGTAAAGTAAAGCTGTTGTCTGTACTTTGACTGCTTCACTAGCTCAGACTGTTAATTGAATGCTTTTTCAAGTAGATGTATAAAGGTTTAAGGGTTCAATCTCCTTTAAGGTCGAATAGTTTTTGTGTCTTTTAGTCTTTCATTCTGAATGTGTATAACAATCACCTGTTATGTGCCTCACTGACACCTTTAGTGCAAGAGCTTCAGTAGCTCTGACTGCTAGTGGTATTCTTTGTACAATAGAAGTGGGATGGGTTAAGGGTTCAAGCTCCTTCAGGCTGCTTTTTTCAAGACATTTGTACTGGTCTGATTCTGCTGTTATTGTGCAATGTATGTTGTTACTTCTTGTTCCATTCTCACCATGTGTTTTTTTATATTTTTTTATCTTCATTTACTTGAGAGTGTTATCTGTATATTTCATACTATCTTCTCCAATGTCTTCCACATCCCTGATTGTTACCACCTCCCTTTGCAGTCTTGTATATGTTGTATGTTTGTTTCTCAGGGCCTACTACTTCCACTACCCTTCTACCTTACTCATAGTTTATTACTATTTTCCATAAGTGTCTTGTGTGCATATGTGTATGCATGGTTAAAACAGTACAGCAGCACAAAAGCCTCATGACTGTGTAGAGTGACCACTTACCTTCTTTCTCTTCTTGCAACTGTCATTGCTTGATTGTGTCAACTCTCCTTGAGACACATGCTGGACAGATGAGTACTACCGCTGTTTGTATTTCACTGCAGCCACAACATAGTCCTATATAATCCCTATTGTGGCCTCAATAAGGATGTTTCTTTCGCTGCTCATCACTCACTCAGAGTTCTCTGGCCACATACATTGTTAATGACCATCAGGGCTCATCATGCATGCATAGTAAAGAGGGGAGAGTTGGCCACAATAACTGATGTAATATTTCTGAACCTGGGGATTGTCTAGTGTTTTATGTAAGCAAGTAAATAAATAATATGAAACTGATAGATCAATTTTCTAAGCATCTGACATAAAAAATAAGATGGCTAAACATCATGGTAGTACTGACATGAAACATTCCTTTATATAATCGCAATAACCCAAGGCTGGGTGTGGGTAATGCTAGAGTTACCCACAGTTAATGTGGTTTGGGCATGAGGTATGTGCACTCACCCCAGCATTCTCTTAGGTAGTTAGATCTTCTCTTGTGCAGCTACCAATTCCTTTCAATATCTTCGTGGAGTATAAACATACAATTAACACTGTGTAATATTTCTGCATGACATTTTAAATGTGCAACTAACATAAGGTTTAATTACAGTACATAGTTGGTGCCTGCTGCTTAACTTCATCTTCCATATGATGTAGGAGGTCAAGATTGTGGCACCTCATGTCTCTATAATGGTAATGGTAATGACACTGTTACCCTTCATGTGGCATGCCAGTTGCATGGATGGCAGCCTGAGCTAAATAATTCTAGGCTTCAGTCTTATACGGAGGCCCGTCATAGTTCTCCTGCGAAAGTCACTGACTGTAGTCATGATGGATAAGATGGAGTGATATTTTTGTCTCCTCCACACACCCTTCTGTGTTCTACAAGGAGTGCTACCTCTTCTATGGTCATCTCACTTTGAAGAATCTTATGAACAAATGGCCAGGAATTGGCACCCAAATCAGGTCTGGCATGCCCCATCTGTAACACAATGACAGGTAATGATGGGCACCTCATTTGTGACATGGATGGCAAACTCATAAAATAATAGTACTGTATTATTATGGTTCACAGTAGTAGTTTAAAGTGTGAAACATAGTTCTCAATGCTGTTAAGAAATCAAGGACTACATTTATCCAATATACAGTTGGTTAAATATAGAATGACAGTCCCCTCTCCCTTAAAGCATAGCCTGGATCATGCTTGCACAGTGCTGCCCACAGCCACCCAGGCTTATGCATGCCATCAAATACACTTCTGCATGATGCTTAGCAGGTATTCTCATTCTGCAAATTGAGCAATTCAGAAACAGTAATGACTTGAACCCTAATTAGCATAATCATCATACCCAGACTGGTGAATCTATATGATATAAGCTCACCAAGAGGAATAGTGTCTCATCGTGTCATGGGAGAAACCTCTGAAGTTTATACTTGGATACCTGCAAAAGAAAAATACCAATTTCTGGAAAAATAACTCTGCTTGTATAAAGGAAGTTATACTTTTTACAAGTCCACTCAGTTGTACAGCTGATTTTAAATGCTGTTTAACCTATTGACAATAGGCTGTATCTTTGACAGCACTTTTATGTGTTGGGAAAGGTGAATTGAGTGTGGATTAGAAAGTTATACAAATTGCTAAGCTGAAGGACTGCTAAACTTGATGGGACACAAACTGGGGAGCATATATTCAGAGCACTATGCAATACTTTTTACTGTTGTATACACTGCACATATTTCAGTAGCACAAATATTTGCATTAGTGATTGGAATAGTCATGCCTCCTTGATCAGTTGCAGTTTTGTGACTGTTTTGTCGGTTTGTGATTGGAATTTGCTAATTATACCAATGTGCCTGACATTTCTTTAAGAGTACAGATACAGATACATAACTGCCAGTCCCAAATCCAATATAATATATGGGCAAGGGGGATATTGTTGATGTTAGGATTTGAACAGACTATGCAGGAACAAGGATATTAATTTTACTGTTTTCAATACCAATAAAATAATGTCTAAATAGAGGCCAACCAAAGACACAGTTATACATCTAATGGGACATCTACCAAGTGTTCAGATGCTGAGAATGAGGTGTTACACCAGGCATTCAATTTCCATGGCTGTTGGCTCTTTGATCTGCATGCAGCTCACCAGCTCAACCATGAGTGTAGCTAGGCAAACATTGTAACCAATGTTAATGCAGTTGGTGAGCAGGAATACGGCTATGAAATGGTGTGCAGCAAAGCCACTACTTTTATATGGGGTGCCAGGCAAAAAATCAGAACTTCTGTCAAGGAAACAATGGACAGCAGGTGGGGGATGTCAAGTGTACTAACTCTCATGGAGATGGAGGAGTTCCTGGCCTCCTTCAAAGAGAATAGCACATCAAAAGAGTCCCACAGTGCAGTGCTGAATATTGGAGCAAAGCTGGCCATGCCACAGAGATAATCCATTGCAGATACCCCAGGTATGTAGGCTCTTTTCTATTTATTAGTACCTGCTAGTCCTTTGTTCTCCTTAGTCACTATGTATCTTATTAAATCTAGCTGATTTGTGGCATACAGATATATCAGAGGTTCAACAGGTATACACACAAAGTACTATTTTTATCAAATTGATATTCGTAAAACTTTCAGTTTCATGTGTACTTCTGGTGCTGAGCCATACTTAACAAAGGTTCATAGGTAGGTACTAGGCTATTGGCCCAAGGGCCTAAGTAAGCCTAGCCAACAAGGTTCTCTGGCTTATGTCACCCAAGAAAGTTATTTTCCTGTGCCCCTGTCGAGCAGACCCACCAAAGTGATCCCCGGGGTGTATTTCCTATTTCCCATCCACTTATCAAGATTTTTCTTGAAGAGTGCTAATGAGGAACTTTGCCATCCATGGAGACTGTCATCTACTACATCCAGAGGTTTTAGCAAATGTTGGTATGGATGACTGAGATCCCACTATCACAGTACTAGTAGATTCAGATCAACATCTGTTGTGGAGGTGTCTGCTCCCATGACAGGTCATCCCCATGGTCATGGCCATTGTCACAGTGATACATCTCATAGTGGATGTCGCTCAATGTCATGCAACACACCAGCATTTAGATGGGATCATGTTACATCTAGTGCAACTCATGTTAGAACCAAATGTCAAGGGTGAGGACATGCATAAATGTTAAACCCTCCGCCATACATGCCCTAGACATGTGAAGTAGATCACAGAGTAGACCACACCACAGTGCTCCTACTACTGTTGATGATGTGTCCCGGCAGACACATATTCACACCAACACAGTCCTCAATATATCACACACCTCCACTGACACTGTCTCTTCTCAAAATTAAAGGGGCCCCTCCTCGCAGGACTAACATTTCAGAGAGCAACACATTTTACATTCTTAATCCTCAGCATTCATACTCACATACTTCACTGTGAAAGACAAACTCTCCTATGTTCCCTTCCCCACCTGTGAAAATGATGATAACTGTGCCCAGCCTTTTGTACATTGTTACTTGGGATGCTTTTGTCTGATGGACAGCATGACCAGCCTATGCATGGTAAGCACAGCCTAGTTTTCCTTGTGTACATTACATTATGAAGATATGTGCAAGTTTCTAGTGCCACAACATATTGTGCCTGCCTATGTCTGGCATGATCACCCCTGCTGTTGGCTCCTCCAATGACTCCTCATGTGGCTCAGCTTCTGCTGCCTGTTGTGCTGGGAACTGTTGCCCCTGCAAGTTATCATGCTTGTGTAACTGTTACCTAAATATGTTATGCAATTTTGCAGAAGTGGAGAATATTCTGGCACATATGAAAGGGTCATATCATTGGGCACCACAGGATGAACCTGGACAGTGAATATATGCCTTCAGCAGCCCAAACACATCACCAGCAATGTTTCTGGTTTGCACCTGGGCACAGTTCTCACCATGCGCAGTTTGATTTTGTGAATTTTTTATGGTTGTTATGAGACAACATTCCAGAGCATATCCAGTATCATTAGCAAAATGCTCTTGTGGGAAGCTACTCCTTGTAAACCATTGGTACAGGTCACGGGCATGCCATATGTGGGAGTCATGATAACTGCCTATCCAGACTGCACACATCTACACTGTAGATGATACGCTGTGCATTACAGACCACCAGGTAGTTGATGGAGTGATACACTTTGTGGTTCATGTACCCCTTCCCCATTCACCAGGTATGGCTCTTATTTCAATGTGGTCACATTATATGGCCTCAGTACTGCAGGGAAATGGGTTATATCATACAAATCCCACAATGTGTTTCCTCTGTCCTCTGGTGCATGTGAGAACCACACATGTTCCACTGCTTGTAGAAGTATGGCACTGAGGAAGTAATAGAGCATTTTTGAGGCAGATGCCTGAAATATCCCCTACCACATCCCAAGGAGATTGCTGAGAGGTCATCATGGCTAATATATGTAAAGTCACACATACCTTGATATCTTCTGGGATAGGCACTTCACAACTCTCATGAGGCTGCAGATGAAGCCATCAAATGTCAAAATTTTCTTGATTAGTATTCCTACCAACCAGTACTTGTTCACAATGTCAGTTTTGTGTAGTCCATGAAGTGTTAAGCATGATCAGATGACCCTACTCCTGGAGTGACGTTGCACACCATCAGGCATAGCAGTGGCAATTACAGCCTCTTGCAGATACACATTTAGTAATGCTGCAGCAGCACCTAACATTGTTCAACAATTCACTTAGTCTGAAATGAGCATTCAGCCAAGTTCAAATATGCAGTGGGTTCAGCTACATTGCACAGCAATTATACATATATGAATCACTCCACCATCTTGTTTTTCCTAATTAACAAAGAGATGCTCATTTTAATAATGTTTCTCATTGCAATATCAATATATGGCCATTAGCATACATTGCACCAGATTGTGGTGCTTGACCTGGACATGTCATGGAGCTTGTTTTTCCCTGAATTGCACACACTAATTCCCTTACCACAATGTGGCAGTTGTCTGTATCCAAAGGAAAGACTGTACTTAGCCAAATATATTGCATTTATAGTAACACAATCAGCATACAGATGTATATTATACTGCCTTCATGTCAGACAGTGGTTAAGCATTTATTTATTTATTTATATTATTTACTCATTTATTAACATTTGATTACCAGGTAAGTCCTACTGGGTATATACCCATTTGCAATGGAGGCCATGGGAGAAAAGCTCCAAAGTATTACACACACGTTTTAACATTTGTTGTCAACATCTTGCTGCAGTTCATAAGAATATATATTTTTTTAATAAAACATGAGCACTAGTGCTCTGAGCAGGCAGGGTAGAAATTATAGACATAATGAACAACAACCAAACTGATGAATAAATGTAAACGAAAAGCCACCAGCTAGATGATGAATGAAATTTAATAACAAACACAAACTTATACAGCTGAAAACGAACTTCAAACGAACAAAGAATGCCAAAAAACAGCACCAAAAAACAAATAAATAAAGTGAGCACTTTCGTTTACGTATTTTAAACTTCCTCAGACAAAAAACATCTATTACATCACTTCCTTTTATAACCTTCCCAGAAAATTGCGCCAAAATCAAATTCGAATTGGAGCATGCTCAATAACCCAAAAATGGGAAATAGAATTTCTAAATACTAGATTCAAGGAATGCATGGACACAAAAATTACATATTAATTACAAGCCATAATATTACATTATATTATATAAAATTATAAAACTAATAACTTAAATCCTTCTTTTTATATAAATAATGAAATCACAAACTTCTCAAACTCTTAAAAATAATAATTTTATATATATCAAATATTTAATATTAAATAATAAAATATCCCAATTAATATATTTTAATAAATTATCGTAAAGTAATTATATTAGTATTTCACAGCTTCCTTCATATATATTAAAAATTAAATAAAATATTTAAAATTAAATGTTTCATTAATCTTGAACTTTATTGCGAGTTAGTGCTTTTAATTTTAAAATTGGCCCTATAGAACTTCTTTCATTTAAACCTGGTATAAAATCAGCTTGTAATTTTATTTGCCAGGTAAGTTCTTTTTCCTCCAAAATTAAGTTCCACGGGGTTCTTTCATCTATTTCTACTTAATCTATTATCATATAATAAAATTTATGGTTATTATATTCATTTATATGTTTTGCTAGCACGTTATTTAATTTTTTATTTTTTATGGCATACTCATGCTCATAAATTCTCTTAGTGAACATTCTCTCGGTTTTTCCCACATAAAAAGAAAAACAGGCATTACACCTTGCAAGATAAACAACTGCTTTAGATTTACAGTTAAATTTCTTTTTAATTTAATACTTCTTATCACGTATAGTGAAACTATCTCCTTCTTGAATTTTGAGGCACCATTTACATGCTCCACATCTATAGTTTCCACTCTTCACTTTTTTACATATTCCTATATTATTATTAGATTTTAATAAATCTTTAAAGCATTTCCCTTTTCTATAAACTATCTTTGGGGATTGACTAATATGTTTTTTACATTGGGTATCTCCAGATAGGATTTCCCAATTATTATAAAAAACCTCTTTTACCATTTGGTAATCTTGTGAAAAAGTGATAACTAAAGCTTTTGGAAATTCTTCCAATCTAGTACTCTTATTTTTACAAGATGTATCTAAACTTATAATAGTTTCTCTATCCTCGGTGCCACTTAAATCTACATTACTTACAACATCAGTGATAACTTCACTCCTAACTTGCAAGATTGGTTTAAAATGACCATTTTCTCTTTTTTGGTTAACTTCTAAAATTAATTTGTCTATTAACCATATTGGATATTCCTTATTGATAAACATTCTCCTTAAATGTTCACATTCATTTAAAAAATCGGAATATTTTGTAATAATTCGCGCAGCTCTCACCAATTGACCTTTAATTACGGATCTTTTTTGGTGCTCAGGATGTGCACTAGTATAATGAAGGAAGCCGTTAGAATATGTTTTTTTCCTATAAATCAAGGAAATATACGCTTTTGCTTCATAATCTTTTATCAACTTAATATCTAAATAATTAATTTTATCTAAATTAATATTCTACGTAAATTTAAAAAAGTTTGTGGTTTCATTAATATAATTAAAAAATTCATTTAAAACATCAATATTCTCTCTCCAAACTAAACAGATATCTGCCAAAAAACGATGATATGATTTGATAAAACTATAATATTTGCTATTAAATACAAAATTCTGTTCCCAAAACATCATAATTAAGTTTGCATAAGTTCCCCCGCATGATGACCCCATAGCAATCCCTTTCTTTTGAATATAGTACTGATCATTAAATTTTAAATAATTATTATTTAGTACTAATTCAATTAATTCAATTATAAGATTATTTAAGTCTTGCTGAAAGGAGGACTTAAATAAAATTTTGCTAATCCATTGAAGACCAATGTCTTGGGGAATAACTGTGTATAAGTCACATACGTCTATTGTTACTAAAACATCTTTAGCATCAAACAATATTTGATTCATGTGCTCTAAAAATGTCCAAGAATCCTTACAGATATATTCTTCTTTCATCATAACTTTTTTTAGTTCATAATCAACGTACTTGGCACATGCTGACGTAATAGAATCCCTCCCATCCACCAAAGGCCGCATAAGGGGGTCTTCTATATTTTTATGCATTTTTGGATTACCGAAAAACACGGGGATCCTAGGTGTTAAGATGTTTAAATAGTTAAATAAATGAATGTCTATTAGTTTATCTAAAAACATATCATTAATCTGTGAAAATATCTTTCTATAAGCACAATTCAACTCATTCAAGGAAACATGTTCATAAGTATCCGTATTTAAAATCAACTCCATTTTATTATTATATAAATCTGTATCCATAATTACTGCTCCTCCCCCTTTATCTGGTTTCATAACTCTTATATTACCTTTCTGTAAACATTTTAAAATTTCCAATTCATCTTTATTTAAATTTAAGGGATAATCTATCTTCTTATTAATTCTATCTAAATTCCTTAACTGACTTTCACACATCTTTTCATATATTAAAAGTTTAGGATGTATGGGGGGATTATAAATACTGGATATATTACATTTATATGATCCATTATATATGGAATCCTGAAACAATAATAAAAAATTAATCTTCCTTAAAAACAATTTCGTATCAATAATAGTTGAAGTGACATCAAATGTATGAGAAGGAACAAATGAAAAACCCTTTGACAATAAATTCGTGACTCCCTTTTTAAAATCAATTTGAGTAAAATTATAAACTTTAAAGTCACCAAGATTGTTCACAATGGCTTGTCGCAACTTGTTATGTAAACTCCTACTAGATTGTTCCATTATTTCATGTCCATTCTCTTCAATTTCGGGATCATTCTGCATTATTATGTTCTCCATTTTTTGTCTTTAGGCCTGGCACCTTGAAACCTTGCTGGTTGTTGATTACCATAAGGAATTTTATTTTTAAGCCTTTCTGAGCGTCTTAGTTCGGGATATTCATCATTATATACCGAATCATTATATAAATTCCCATCATATTGACCTTCTCCTGCAGGGTCAGATCTATAGGCTTGATTTAAAGAATGAGATTTGGTTTTCTTATTAAATCCACCTGGAGGTCTGGGATATGCTATCCCATTTGCATATTGTTTAATGTCTCTTTCAATTTTTTCTGTTTTAGCATTCTTTAACTTAATAATGTATTGATCAATACTATTATATATTCTGATAATATCATATTGAACTGTGGCAAAAGAAACATCTGCTCTAATTATTTTATCAAGTTCATCAAGTTCAGATATCAATTTATCTATTTCTATCTGATTGTATTTGATTAATATATTGAGAAGATCTTTACCACATCGATCAAACAACTGCAACAGTTCCATATGCATAGGTGAATTATAAACCAATCCCATAGGGTACCGCCATAAGCGCAACCCTTTAGGAATAATATTCAGTCTAATGCACTCTTTCAGATATGCATTTTCAAGTTGCAACTTCCTACATTTTATTAATTTGATATCAAAGTCATTTAATTTTTGATCAATATAATTATTATCATTATTACCTCCTTTTAATTGTCCAGAAAAACCAAACGATGATCCCAACCACTCATTTAGCATTGGAACAGTTTTTCTCAGTCCATCTCTGTGTCCAAACGGTTTTTGCGCACAAAATCCGCTACCTTGCCCAAAATTACTTGACTGCATTCCTTGATTAGCAGAAATGTCCTTATCTTTTTCTCCATTATCCAAACCAGTGGCATCCATACCACCCTTCTGGTTATTAAAACAAACTGGGGTGATGTTAAAATCAAAACTAGACTGTGAAGGTGGAATTGGTGCTTCTTTTCCACGCCCATTAATACGACTGTCATCTCCTTTACTAACTTTCTCATATAAAATGTCCACGCGTTGCGTTAATTTAAGAATCAAAGCTGTTAAATTCCCAATCGACACTTCAGTACCTTCAGTGGAATCGTCTAGCTGTACGGCTGCTTCGTCTAAGCAAACTGTAGACATAATGAACAACGACCAAACTGATGAATAAATGTAAACGAAAAGCCACCAGCTAGATGATGAATGAAATTTAATAACAAACACAAACTTATACAGATGAAAACGAACTTCAAACGAACAAAGAACACCAAGAAACAGCACCAAAAAACAAATAAATAATGTGAGCGCTTTTGTTTAAGTATTTTAAACTTCCTCAGACAAAAAACATCTATTACATCACTTCCTTTTATAACCTTCCCAGGTACCAGATTCAATCTAGTATTTAGAAATTCTATTTCCCATTTTTGGGTTATTGAGCTTGCTCCAATTCGAATTTGATTTTGGCGCAATTTTCTGGGAAGGTTATAAAAGGAAGTGATGTAATAGATGTTTTTTGTCTGAGGAAGTTTAAAATACTTAAACGAAAGTGCTCACATTATTTATTTGTTTTTTGGTACTTTTTTTTGGCGTTCTTTGTTCGTTTGAAGTTCGTTTTCAGCTGTATAAGTTTGTGTTTGTTATTAAATTTCATTCATCTAGCTGGTGGCTTTCCGTTTACATTTATTCATCAGTTTGGTCGTTGTTCATTATGTCTACAGTTTGATTAGATGAAGCAGCCGTACAGCTAGACGATTCCACTGAAGGTACCGAAGGGTCGATTGGGAATTTAACAGCTTTGATTCTTAAATTAACGCAATGCGTGGACATTTTATATGAGAAAGTTAGTAAAGGAGATGACAGTCGTATTAATGGGCGTGGAAAAGAAGCACCAATGCAACCTTCACAGTCTAGTTTTGATTTTAACATCACCCCAGTTTGTTTTAATAACCAGAAGGGTGGTATGGATGCCACTGGTTTGGATAATGGAGAAAAAGATAAGGACGTTTCTGCTAATCAAGGAATGCAGTCAAGTAATTTTGGGCAAGGTAGCAGATTTTGTGCGCAAAAACCGTTTGGACACAGAGATGGACTGAGAAAAACTGTTCCAATGCTAAATGAGTGGTTGGGATCATCGTTTGGTTTTTCTGGACAATTAAAAGGAGGTAATAATGATAATAATGATATTGATCAAAAATTAAATGACTTTGATATCAAATTAATGAAATGTAGGAAGTTGCAACTTGAAAATGCATATCTGAAAGAGTGCATTAGACTGAATATTATTCCTAAAGGGTTGCGCTTATGGCGGTACCCTATGGGATTGGTTTATAATTCACCTATGCATATGGAACTGTTGCAGTTGTTTGATCGATGTGGTAAAGATCGTCTCAATATATTAATCAAATACAATCAGATAGAAATAGATAAATTGATATCTGAACTTGATGAACTTGATAAAATAATTAGAGCAGATGTTTCTTTTGCCACAGCTCAATATGATATAATCAGAATATATAATAGTATTGATCAATACATTATTAAGTTAAAGAATGCTAAAACAGAAAAAATTGAAAGAGACATTAAACAATATGCAAATGGGATAGCATATCCCAGACCTCCAGGTGGATTTAATAAGAAAACCAAATCTCATTCTTTAAATCAAGCCTATAGATCTGACCCTGCAGGAGAAGGTCAATATGATGGGAATTTATATAATGATTCGGTATATAATGATGAATATCCCGAACTAAGACGCTCAGAAAGGCTTAAAAATAAAATTCCTTATGGTAATCAGCAACCAGCGAGGTTTCAAGGTGCCAGGCCGAAAGACAAAAAATGGAGAACATAATAATGCAGAATGGTCCCGAAATTGAAGAGAATGGACATGAAATAATGGAACAATCTAGTAGGAGTTTACATAACAAGTTGCGACAAGTCATTGTGAACAATCTTGGTGACTTTAAAGTTTATAATTTTACTCAAATTGATTTTAAACAGGGAGTCACGAATTTATTGTCAAAGGGTTTTTCATTTGTTCCTTCTCATACATTTGATGTCACTTCAACTATTATTGATATGAAATTGTTTTTAAGGAAGATTAATTTTTCATTATTGTTTCAGGATTCGATATATAATGGATCATATAAATGTAATATATCCAGTATTTATAATCCCCCCTTACATCCTAAACTTTTAATATATGAAAAGATGTGTGAAAGTCAGTTAAGGAATTTAGATAGAATTAATAAGAAGATAGATTATCCCTTAAATTTAAATAAAGATGAATTGGAAATTTTAAAATGTTTACAGAAAGGTAATATAAGAGTTATGAAACCAGATAAAGAGGGAGGAGCAGTAATTATGGATACAGATTTATATAATAATAAAATGGAGTTGATTTTAAATACGGATACTTATGAACATGTTTCCTTGAATGAGTTGAATTGTGCTTATAGAAAGATCTTTTCACAGATTAATGATATGTTTTTAGATAAACTAATAGACATTAATTTATTTAACTATTTAAACATCTTAACACCTAGGATCCCCATGTTTTTCGGTAATCCGAAAATGCATAAAAATATAGAAGACCCCCTTATGCGGCCTTTGGTGGATGGGAGGGATTCTATTACATCAGCATGTGCCAAGTACGTTGATTATGAACTAAAAAAAGTTATGATGAAAGAAGAATATATCTGTAAGGATTCTTGGACATTTTTAGAGCACATGAATCAAATATTGTTTGATGCTAAATATGTTTTAGTAACAATAGACGTATGTGACTTATACACAGTTATTCCCCAAGACATTGGTCTTCAATGGATTAGCAAAATTTTATTTAAGTACTCCTTTCAACAAGACTTAAATAATCTTATAATTGAATTAATTGAATTAGTACTAAATAATAATTATTTAAAATTTAATGATCAGTACTATATTCAAAAGAAAGGGATCGCTATGGGGTCATCATGCGGGGGAACTTATGCAAACTTAATTATGATGTTTTGGGAACAGAATTTTGTATTTAATAGCAAATATTATAGTTTTATCAAATCATATCATCGTTTTCTGGACGATATCTGTTTAGTTTGGAGAGAGAATATTTATGTTTTAAATGAATTTTTAAATTATATTAATGAAACCACAAACTTTTTTAAATTTACGTGGAATATTAATTTAGATAAAATTAATTATTTAGATATTAAGTTGATAAAAGATTATGAAGCAAAAGCATATATTTCCTTGATTTATAGGAAAAAAAACATATTCTAATGGCTTCCTTTATTATACTAGTGCACATCCTGAGCACCAAAAAAGATCCGTAATTAAAGGTCAATTGGTGAGAGCTGCACGAATTATTACAAAATATTCAGATTTTTTAAATGAATGTGAACATTTAAGGAGAATGTTTATCAATAAGGAATATCCAATATGGTTAATAGACCAATTAATTTTAGAAGTTAACCAAAAAAGAGAAAATGGTCATTTTAAACCAATCTTGCAAGTTAGGAGTGAAGTTATCACTGATGTTGTAAGTAATGTAGATTTAAGTGGCACCGAGGATAGAGAAACTATTATAAGTTTAGATACATCTTGTAAAAATAAGAGTACTAGATTGGAAGAATTTCCAAAAGCTTTAGTTATCACTTTTTCACAAGATTACCAAATGGTAAAAGAGGTTTTTTATAATAATTGGGAAATCCTATCTGGAGATACCCAATGTAAAAAACATATTAGTCAATCCCCAAATATAGTTTATAGAAAAGGGAAATGCTTTAAAGATTTATTAAAATCTAATAATAATATAGGAATATGTAAAAAAGTGAAGAGTGGAAACTATAGATGTGGAGCATGTAAATGGTGCCTCAAAATTCAAGAAGGAGATAGTTTCACTATACGTGATAAGAAGTATTACATTAAAAAGAAATTTAACTGTAAATCTAAAGCAGTTGTTTATCTTGCAAGGTGTAATGCCTGTTTTTCTTTTTCTGTGGGAAAAACCGAGAGAATGTTCACTCAGAGAATTTATGAGCATGAGTATGCCATAAAAAATAAAAAATTAAATAACGAGCTAGCAAAACATATAAATGAATATAATAACCATAAATTTTATTATATGATAATAGATCAAGTAGAAATAGATGAAAGAACCCCGTGGAACTTAATTTTGGAAGAAAAAGAACTTACCTGGCAAATAAAATTACAAGCTGATTTTATACCAGGTTTAAATGAAAGAAGTTCTGTAGGGTCAATTTTAAAATTAAAAGCACTAACTCGCAATAAAGTTCAAGATTAATGAAACATTTAATTTTAAATATTTTATTTAATTTTTAATATATATGAAGGAAGCTATGAAATACTAATATAATTACTATACGATAATTTATTAAAAATATATTAATTGGGATATTTTATTATTTAATATTAAATATTTGATATATATAAAATTATTATTTTTAAGAGTTTGAGAAGTTTGTGATTTCATTATTTATATAAAAAGAAGGATTTAAGTTATTAGTTTTATAATTTTATATAATATAATGTAATATTATGGCTTGTAGTTAATATGTAATTTTTATGTTCATGCATTCCTTGAATCTAGTATTTAGAAATTCTATTTCCCATTTTTGGGTTATTGAGCATGCTCCAATTCGAATTTGATTTTGGCGCAATTTTCTGGGAAGGTTATAAAAGGAAGTGATGTAATAGATGTTTTTTGTCTGAGGAAGTTTAAAATACTTAAACGAAAGCGCTCACATTATTTATTTGATTTTTGGTAGGGTAGAAATTATAACAACTGTTTTCTACTGTTTACAAGAAGATTTTTTTGTTGTTGTTGCTAAGTAAAACAAGAGAGCCTAGCTGTCTATGCATGCAGGGTATAAACTCTAGCAATATTTGCTACATTTGTAGCAAGCAGTTTGTTACAGTTTATAAGATTTTTTTAAGTAAAACATGAGCACATTCGTTCTCTGTTAAGGCAGAGTATAAAATGTAGCAACTCTTTGCTACATTTGTAGCAAGCAGTTTGCAACAGTTTATAAGAAGAAGATGTTTTTTTTAATAGAATGGAGGAGTGTAAGGGACAGGGCACAGAAAAGAGACCTGAATGGCTGGGCTGGAGGGAGAGGAGTGTATTGTGCATCTAACCATCTGGTTGGTGTGCCAGGTGAAGGAACATCAATGTTTTTTGTTTGTTTCTTTTGCTGTTCACTTGAAGAGCAAAAGGGGTGGGGGAATGGGTCATGGTACAGGCCCAGGGCACTGGTTGTTCATAACTAGGGATATAGTTTATCCTGGGGCTAAACCAGAACAGACCCAGATTCTGGCTGGAAAGTCTTTTGGGTTGTTTTTAAAGGACTGGAGGGACAGTATTGATCTGATGGACATAGTTAAGGAGTCCCAGTCCTTAGTAACACAGTATGAGTACAGATCATGCCCAGCAGAGTTGATAGCTTTGTGGATAGAGAGAAGTTTTTGGTCATTGGATCATAAAGGCCAAGAGGGAACACAGTTGTGTAGAATGGTATTTAGCGACAGAAAAATGGATGCTGGATAATTTTATAGGTGGTAACAATCTATGCATATGTTAATACCTTTCAAAGTACCTGTCAAGTATATTGTCCAGAGGACAATATCTACTATCTTTCAATGATGTGGGCCTTATACTGTTAATTGGGGAGGGGGGGGTAACACAACTGTTGTTTCAAATTCTTCTTATATTTACTGCAAGTTTTAATGTATCCCCAACAATGGTAGATAAGTCAGATGATATAATTAGAATGTTCCATTTCTTTTGAATATATCACATACAACTCATATATTCCAATTATATGTAAGGGGAAATTGAAGTATAGAATAATTATCGATTTCTCTGCAGCACCTCACCGTATAAGGAAGGTTTCATAACAGGCATCATTTTTTGAGTCACAAATTTAGCCGCAGATGTAATTTCATTATCTAACTAAACACAGACCCCTGGATTCATGAAGCTCGGCGCAAGGACGGTTTTAGCCTTGCGCCAAGCGTCCTCATTACAGATGGTGCAGCAGCGCCATATGAATATTTATGAGGGTGCGCTGCTGCACCATCGACGTGCACAGGAAACATGTGCGAGTGCAGGGGGCGTATTTAAGTGCTCTACGGAGGCGGAAACATGCCCCCACAGTTGCACAACCTACTATGCTTACTATTAGAGCCTGCCTTTAATAGTAAACAATTAATTCAGTGTCTGTGGATACATAAAAATGTATGCTAAGCATACAAGAGTGTCCACGAACACTGAAATAAAATCAAATTATTAAACACACAAGCACGTAGTGGAATGTTGAGTCCCGTCCCTAGAACTTTCACAATTAGATTCCCTGTGTCCCTATTTTATATTTGTATTGCTTCATTATCGAAAGTGTAAGCGAAGCACAGCATGTTTGTGCGTCACTGCCCCCTGCTTACCATAGCTTTCACATCAAAATCATCCAAATAGAGAAAAACATGCGGAATCAATGTTAACATCAATAGTGTAGTGGTTAGAGCATCTGCCTAATGAGCAGGCATGCATGGTTCGAGCCCATTTATAACACATATCATTTTCCACGTGGAATGTCATTTTGCTGTATAACCTAGATAATAACATATAAATGTGAACTGGAGTACCGCATGAAATGTTTAACTAATGTCATTCAATCAAAGTGGTAATGTCATAATGAATAAGGCACTAGTAAGCAGGTGTAAGCACAAATAAGCAGTAGTAAACATATATAAGTATCAGTAAGCAAGTCTGAGTGCACTTGTGTGGGTGTAAGCAGTGCCCAGCATAGGAAATGTATATAATTATGTAGATGTATGTGCATGTGTATGTACAGATATATATATATATATATATATATATATATATATATATATATATATATATATATATATATATATATATATCTATGAAGAATAAACATTGTAACAATAAAGCATACAAAAAGAATGAGAAGGGAATCAACAGCAACTCAAGTATTATTTAGTGCTGTCAGTGTATGTCATACCCAGCTGGGCAGGGGTGAGCAGAGCACTGCTACTCACACCACAGGCAGGATACTAACAGTGGGAGTAACACTGCCGATCTGTTAAGTCTACTTTACAAACAATCACAGGGGACTACCCAAAAATTGCTAGGATGGTTGGACCTCCGACCATTACACAATCAAGGGCAGGTATGTTCAAGGACTAAATGGTGGGAGAGCCTGATAATACATGGGTTGGGACAACATACGTGTAGGGCCCCTAATGCCGGGGAGAGAGCAATGTGTGGAGGTGTGTCATGGCTGTGATAGCAACTGGAAAATGGATGGTTTGCATGTATGTCGAACACGGGTGGGGTGGAGGAACTATGGGTATGAAATTATGGATCTAGGCGTGTCAGGGTTGGATGCCCTGGTTCTTATTGGACCGCCACATGGAGGTCAGAGAGTTTGTTATAAATATATATGCATACACACATGTATACATCTATATATAGAAGTACATTCCCTGTAACACATTCATTCCTTTTGCAGACATAAATAACATGAAAGTGCCCCTACAAACCTCGACAGTAGATAGAATAATACGTTGTGCATAAGACGAAACTGCTAAAATGCAGAAGTGTGTGCAATGTCCGAAGTCAGTGCTGTTCTCAAAAAATCAAATGTGAGGACTTTCTCACACGTGGAATCATTCCTGTGATCTGCCTGCTATGGCAATGCCAATCACTAAACCGGTCCTATTTGTAAAATAATTTCACTGAACTCTTACATTATTAGCTCTCATGTGTAACGTTACCACATAGTCATACCTATTAATTTATTGTAATGTCATGTTAATGGGAGTAATGATGTAATGAAATATAAAGTCTTATCTTGAAATAAAGACATGTGTTCTCCAGGTGGGACAACCCAAAAATTGGTCACTCATTTCACCAATGTTTGTGGACTAAAAGTTTGGGATGTCTGAGGATACATGGAGTAAGTCAACCCATGGGATGGGTCTACAGGGGTAGGGAGTGGCCAATGTGTAGTGGTGTGGATACACCGTGTATCCAACTGAAGAATGGATGACTGCTGTTTTAGTGTAGTGTTGGGGTGGGTGTTTGGGGAACTAGGAGTCATGGATATATGGGTATATATGCAAATGAAGCAGCACAGCAATAGTGTAGTGGTTAGAGCATCCGCCTAACGAACAGACATTCCCATTCTGAATCCCACTGCAGCACATACCATTTTCCATTGGTAAGCTGTATATGAACATATTTTGACATCTTTCTGCTGTATAACCTGCATAATAACAATTAAAAGTGAACTGGAGCAAAGTGTCAGTGTCATAATGAATAAGGCAGTAGTAAGCAGGTTTAAGCATAAATAAGCACCAATAAGCGTGTTTAAGTGTGTTTGTGTGGGGGTATGCATTGCCCGACATACATATATATATATATTAAGTTGGGGGGGTGGGGGGCTACGCCCCCCACATAATTGCAGTTTATGTACTATTATATTCATGTGTATCCATTAAAAATCCATGAAAACTTATAACATCAGTGCAAGGTTGTTGCAAAATGTGGGTGGCGTAGCCCCCCACACCCCCCCCCAACTTAATATTCTCACTCCAGGGTCGCGCTACAGTGGAGAAATGGGCATATACTTGCCAGTGCTGGTTTTCGGACAAATGAGCTTTCGGTCATATCGGCTTTCGGTAAAATGAACTTTCGGTATTCTGGTCTCGGTCAAATGGGCTTCGGTCATATGAGGTTTCGGTAATATGTAGTGGACCCATATATATATATATATATATATACATAGTTGCAGACACACATATATATATATATATATATATATATATATATATATATATACATAGACCACACACACACACACACACACACACATATGTGTGTGTGTGTGTGTGTGTGTGTGTGTGTGTGTGTGTGTGTGTGTGTAGATATACACAGATATACAGCTATTATAGGAAACAGCACACAAGAATTACATATGTTTACAGGCTATGCCAGTGTAAGTAAGGGGCCCAAGCAAGAAACATGTAACACGCAGCATGACCTCCGCCCCACCAGCCGGACAGAGGAAACATACACACAAACCTGCAAACAATGTAAATAGTCCACTGCTCCCCAGACCACAGGCAGGATACAACCGGTGGGGGGGGGGGGCGGGGCAGAGTGCACCCATGAAATCTAATCTTGGAACAGACAGGAGCGTCCCTTGAGGGATGCCCCAAAAATTTACATATAACCAAAGGAAGCCGATACGATGACCATTCTAGCTGGGGTGTGTACATACCCAGAATACAAGGCTAGGAAAGCCTGATGACCCATGGGTAGAGACAACGTATGATATGGGTCCTGTGAAGTGGAGAGTGGGCAGTGTGTAGAGGTGTGTTCAGATCCGACCTGCATCCAGAGTAAGGATGGGTGCAGTAGAGGAGGTGTGGGTGGGGAACTATGGGTAGCTAGTTAGGAGTCTAGGTGTTCAGGTGTTGGCTGATGTGGGCCTATACGGACAGCCCCAGGGATGTGAGCAAAAGTGTTCATTGGGCAGAGGCATCACCCAACGAGCAGCCACACCTGCTATGAGTCCCACTGCAGCAAAGTCTAATCTACGTGGCAGAGAACGGAATAACCAGATGTAAATGTGTATATGTAGAGGAATGTGTGTGCATATCTACCCATAGCGACATGGAGATATACCTCTTCCTCTCCGTAGTACAAATGTATACATATAGAAACAGAATACATATACATACCCACATATAGATATATACATATGTAGACACCCATATGTTGTTAGATATACATAGCAATATATAAATATATACGTGTATGCATTCATATACAGATATATCTGTATATAGTAATTTAGATATACATATATATATATATATATATATATATGTGTGTGTGTGTGTGTGTGTGTGTGTGTGTGTGTGTGTGTGTGTGTGTGTGTGTGTGTGTGTGTGTGTGTGTGTGTGTGTGTAAATATACACATGTAAATAGCTAGGATATGATACAGCAGTTACGAATTACATATGCTCACAGGCTGTGCAAACGGGGGTGAGGAGTCCAATCAACAAACGTGTAACACGTAACATCAACTACCCCCACCTAGACAGGTGAAACATACAAACACAATACAAGTAAACAAACCACTGCTTCCCAGATGACAGGCAGGATACTACCAGTGGGAGAGGCCTGCCAGGTCTAATCTTGAAACAAAGACATCAATGTCCCTTGTGGAACACCCAAAAATTACTGATCATCGGAGTCAGTCCTTGTAATGATTAATCAAACCAGGCTGTAGACGTACACAGACCAGTAGGTTGTGCAAGCCTTATAACACATGGGTTGACACAACATATGACATGGGTCCTGACACGTGGAGAGTGGGCAGTGTGTAGTGGTGTGGTTAGACCCCACCCGCACCCACAGTAAGGATCAGTGCTGTAGACGAGGGGCAGGTGGAGAAACTATGGGTATGCAATTATGGGCCTAGGCATGCAGGTGTTGGCTGGTGCAGTTGTATTAGGACCGCCCTGGGGATGTAAGTAATATTCCAAAATGGGCAGAGCTTACGCCCATACCTCTCAACCCTTAAGAGCAAAGCCACTGGACAGATCATAAACCGTTGGGAGAACAAATAGGAACAGAAAGCACATATTCCACTTACAACCTTAGAAAGCTGATAGAATAATAGGTATGCATTAGCATGACTCGGCTGAAGGATGTGGGGTCCTAAACCCAATTACTTGTCTGTATTTAATGGTGTCAGTTCCCAGGTATTTGCCAGACAGGTACAGATCGTAAGAGGAATGCACCAATAGTATAAAGCAAACTCTGGACAGGCCATGGATTCTGTATAGTCGACTGGCATGCTTATGCCTAATGGGCAGTCATTCCTGATGTGGGTCCCACCACAGCACAGTCCAGTTTAAATGGCTAGGTATGGTATGACCATATGTGTCATTGCATAACCCACTACACAACATCTACGAACACATGGTCACAACACCCCACTGTAGGCATGTAAGCCGATATAATAGGCATCACAAGGTATTATTGTAGTCCTCACTCCCACCCAGGGGTGTGAGTGTCAGATGCAAACACCAAATGCAGTGCATTTGCAAGTGCGGGAGCAAGCGGGTGTAAGCCTGTTTGGCCACCGGTATGCGAGTATTACACTGGTGAAGCAATGCAGAGGCTAACTGAGTGTAAGAAACTGTAACCGGAGGTTAGCATTGCTTAGCTCTGTGCTAACCCATGCACACCCACTCACAACTGCTTTAAAGTGCCTTAATCACTCTGTACCCAACAGCTCATGTTCTGGCCAGCAAGAAAATGAACAGCCTCTGCAAGGCTAGAACTCAGGACCCTGTACATTGCAGTCACAGTAGTTAACCACTACTCCATGATAGCAATACATATAAAGGAGGTATCAGCAAACTAATCCTCACCACAGGGAAATCAAATCATACATCTGAACTGAATCTATGTACAGTGTAATGTTCTATAACCTGCCACAGACCATATATATGTGAATTGGAGTACTGCAGTAAACATAGAGTTGAGGTGTCACTGTAATAAAGTTATGAAGTCCCAGCACCCCATACAGTGTATGTACACATGAATGACGGATACCAGACACATATATAACCTGCAATGAATAAGACATAGCTTAGCCTTTTTGAAACTGGCCAATTATGGAAAAGTGTGGGAATCCTGCCCTACTTAAACCGAAGAGGCGGGAATACGGCTCATAACTGGTTACAGCATCCCCCTGCAGGCAGAATGGCTGGAGTGGGAGAAGGCACTCGCTTTAGAGTGCAGCGCTGGGGCATCCAGGAGTCCAAATTCATGGTATGGCTCCTGGTAAAGCACCATGACAGGAGACTACTGAAGGGCCAGTACCAGGGCTCGCAGTACAAAATGGAGGCCTGAAACAGTCTCACCCGTGATCTCACTAGTGCCACAGGTATCCCCTGGACTGCTGAGCAGGTCAGGCACCACCATGCAGACCTGAAGTGGCAGAGGGGGGATGTCCTGGAACAGTGGATTCAGGATGCAAGGCAGATGCAGAATGCCCCAGAACTGAGTAAATGCTCCTTCCACTACATAGTTAATAATTGCCTAGCTTGTGTATACTATGGATAGGTATGGCTAAATATCACTGTACTTCTCTGACAGCTGCAGATGAGCATGCTGCGAATCAGCAAGCCTATGATGCTAGACTGCAAAGGATGCGTCACGAGGCAGGTTAGTAAATAGCCTGCATGTACTGTCATAACAAATAAATGTAAGAGCCTCAGAAAGTGTTGTACCAGTATACAGATTTGTTTAATATGCTGCGAATAAAGGTGTAACCCCTGCATTGCTTCTGTTTACTCTGCAGTCATATGTTGTTGTACTGTTGCAGTTATTAAATAGTACTGTTGTAGTAAGCAGTGTTACCCACACTGTGGTATGCAGATAAAATGTGTATGAAGTGCTGTATAACAATGTTGGAAGTGCAAACAGGTCAGTCATATTAGACTAAATACATTGCAAAGCCTCACAACAATTGCCTGATAGCATAGTGTACAGTGATCTTAACTGTAATGCTTTTGTCACACACAGCAGGGCTTTGGATCCCAGGAGCGCCAGTGAGTTGTATGCATAATCATTCCACACAACTGCACACAGTTTGCTAGAATTTGATGTTTGAAAAGCAAGATGTAGTCGATGCCAATAAGGAGATGAAAAGCAAAACCCAGAATTGGTGGAAAAATTCACTTATAACAACTGGAACCAAAACAACCGAAAAGCCACCACACGTTCCTTCTCCAAAACTTCTTTATTGACCTAGGTTTCGTTCATACGAACTTCTTCAGAATACATACTGCTACTTCAACACAAGGTTTATATACAATATAATATATTGAATAATTACTAAATTGATGTCATTGATTTTCACTAATGAATTCTTAAAAGAGAAATGTCCCTTTTACAAAACATTTCATGTCTATTGAAAACCATTGTAACTACAATATTGTAACAAACCTAAATCAAATACATATATGCATTCTGATGTATAAAAGTATATTAAACTATTTTATACTAAAAATAACAACATAAATAAATATACATATAATCAACTATTTATAACTCATAAAATTATACCTTACATTAAATTGTACATATACTAAAACATACCAATCTTAATTAATGTATATAATATGTGGTATTTAAAATAAAATATGTATGAATACCTCATCTAACTTTAATTTTATATTATATTATATGGAATTATTACAATATACCAAAGGTCTAATATGATATAATGTGTATAATACCATAAGATTTTTAGTAAAGTAAAATAGATTAATTAAATAAACATACATTTTTAACACTGCTGACAAGTATTACTACAATTGATTTTATTATATATAATTGTGTGTAATCCATCCATTTAACCCACTATAACCAAAAATTGATGTAATGTATGTTTTTACCATTAATTAAACTATATATATGATACATGAGTATTATAGATGTGTCTATATAATATTAATTTTGTAACACATCATCTATTTCCCATAAACCCTATTCAATTTTAATAATGGCATGATAGTCAAATATTCATTTATACCTGGTGGAATATATGAATTCAAACGTATTTGCCATTTCAATTCCTCCATGTCTAAATGATACATAATTATCTTCCCCTGTAAATCATATTTAATTTGATTAATGACCATAAATTTAAATTTGTGGTCATTATTTTCAATAACATGTCTCGCTAGAGCATTAGTACTCTTATGATGTTGTATATCTAAAAGGTGTTCTTTAATCCGCTCTCTAAATTGTCTTTTTGTTTTCCCTACATAGAAGGCTTTACATTGTTGACACAAAGCCATATACACTACATTTGATGTAAAACAATTATAATGCCCGTGTATCCTAATTTTACAACCATTAATCATTATTTCTGTACCAGAACAATGTATATAACTGCATGTGATACATGTTCCACATTTAAAGTTTCCTTTACTTCTATTGCTGTACTTATTAATGTTTCCTTTATTTTCTAATATATTTTTAAATGATGGACTCTTTTTATATACAAATTTTATTGGACCTTGAAAAAGTTGTCTCCAAGTTTTTTCGTTCATAAAGAAATCCCAATTTTTTCTAATTATGCTTTCTATATCCTTGAAACAATCATTATAATTGATAATATACAATGGAACATTATTAAAGTAGTTTTTCTCTAACATTCTTTTACTATCTAATGTAGTTTTATTTAGAGAACCAGTTTTTAATATTGCAGTATAAATTCCATTTTGTCTCTTATTTTTTACTTCATTGTATATTCTAACACAAAACTGTTCTGGATATCCTCTATTCATAAATAGTTGCATAATATATTTAAGTTCTTCTATAAAATCTTGCTCTTCACTTACCATTCTGGCTGCCCTGACCATCTGCCCTTTGATAATAGCTTTTTTCTGATGGTCAGGGTGCCAGCTATTGAAATGCAAATATGCATTAGAAAAGGTGGATTTTCTATGTATTTGTGTTTTTAAGGTGTTTATTTCTTTATTATATACAATATCTACATCCAAAAAAGTGATTTTCTCATCATGGACATGATGTGTAAATCTTAGAAATTTTACTGTGGTATTTATATATTCCAAAAAAAATTTTAACAAGTCTTTTTCATGGTCCCAAATGATAAAGATATCATCTAAATATCTAGTATACATTTTGAGATGTTTACGAAAATCAGATTGAAACAAATAATTATGTTCCCAATAACTCATAATAAGGTTTGCATACATGGGGGCACATGGTGCCCCCATGGCTACCCCATGTACTTGCTGGTAATAACTTCCTTCAAAATATATAAAATTATTATTTAAGACGATATCCATCAAATTTATTAATGTATTAATTTGTTCTTGCTCATATAAGTGTGTCTCAAACAATTGTTCTTCAAGCCATATAAGCCCAATATCATGAGGGATTGTTGTAAAAAGGTTTATGACATCAATTGTTACAAAAGTATATTCATTTTTCATATCTATTTCTTTTAGTTTACTCAAGAAGTCCCATGAATCTTTTGTTATATAAGTAAAACATTTCATACTCTCCTTGAAGAAATAATCCAAGTAATGACTTATATTACATGTTATACTTCTATTTCCATCTACAATAGGTCGAAATTGTAGATTATTGAGGCCTTTATGTATTTTTGGTATCCCAAAGATACCACTTATAACTGGATATTCATTCTGTAAATATTCATGTTCATTCTCAGTAATCTCCCCCTGGTATAACATATCATCTAGTAATACTTCTATTCTTTTAAAAGCTATATTCACTTGGTTCTTACTTATTTCAACATATGTGTCACTTAGTAACATTTTAGTCATGTAAGAACTATAGTCACTATAATCTAATATGACTATACCATTACCCTTATCTGGCCTCATAATTCTTAATTTCAAGTCATTACTGATTTCATTAAGTAATATTTCTTCTTCTTGAGTCATATTTGAATGTATGTTATACTTATATTTTTTATAAAACATTCTTACATCATATTCACTTCTTTTTTCAAAATTCGCTATTTCATCGTTCATGGGTGGATTGAATAAGCTAGGTTTTGTAAAAAGCTTATATTGTTGGCTTTGATTATCTATTTTATTGTGAAAAAATGCTTTTAGGTTCAATTTCCGTGAAAATAACTTTAGATCCAATATAGATTCTACTATATTGCCTTTTTTACAAGGAATAAAATTAAACCCTTTAGAGAATAGATCAGCATGTTCCACAGTTATATTCTTTGAAGAATAATTATATACTTTGAAGTCATGTTTTGCATTTGTCACTATGTTAGGGTTACTTAGAAAAACATCATCATTGATATCAGGTACTGTATCTGCATTAGAATATATATCTGTACCTGTAGCTTGTAATTCTATACAATTGTAATTATTAACTAAATAGTGGTCTGGATTACAATCTATATAAAAATTAACTTCATTACAATATTCATAATGACATTCTTCATTTTCGTGTGTTTGCTTGTCAACACTTGCAAAATACACATTATCTATTCCATCATTAAACTCACTTTCATTATATTGGTATATACTTAATTCCAAAAGTGCATCATCAATTATATTATCATGACCATCTTGTTTCCCCTCAGGTATTAAAAGACTATTACTGTTATACAAGTCACATATAATACTACCATTGTCAAATGTTAAATCAACTGCAGGATTTAAGTTCTTATAAATAGTACTGTTGTAGTAAGCAGTGTTACCCACACAGTGGTATGCAGATAAAATATGTATGAAGTGCTGTATAACAATGTTGGAAGTACAAACAGGTCAGTCATATTAGACTAAATACATTGCAAAGCCTCACAACAATTGCCTGATAGCATAGTGTACAGTGATCTTAATGGTAATGCTTTTGTCACACACAGTAGGGCTTTGGATCCCAGGAGCGCCAGTGAGTTGTATGCATAATCATTCCACACAACTGCACACAGTTTGCTAGAATGTTCAGAGAGAAAGCTGTATGCATATATACACTTAACAACTGTACAGATTATGCTAGAATGCTCAAATAGACAGTGGTATGCATATTCATACCCCTCAACTGTTCCAATCTGCCCAGTATGTCCTGATAAATGGCCCACATCACCTGCCTTTTGCCCCGTTCCCCTGACAAATTAGTGTGGTGATCCAAGAAATGTAGGCAGCTGTAAATGACATATAACTGATAGTCAGACTTGTACATAGTCAGAGAATGTACATGCAAACATACCTGTCATCCCAGCATCTCATCCAAAGTGTATGACAGCAGTCAGCAATCTCCAAACATGTTGCATTACACCTGCATCTTGTCAAGCCTGTACGTAAGACACAGGTCCCATACATACTAATCTACAAACATACCATTGTACAATATAACACCACTGGGTAGTGTAATAATACATGTAAGGGACAGACCACTGCAGTGACTACAAATGTTGCGTAAACTACAAGGATTTATTAGTTGTTAATTGAACTCTCTCTCTCTCTCAACCCTAGCATATGTGCAAAAATTACCAATTTACACAACTCATTTGGTATGTCTACACTCCTAACCTTTGTTGGGACATATGTCCTATTGGTTTATAAATATTCACATCTGTTTCTATGCATGTGCCATGTTAAAATACCCCCATATTGGTGTCCTGTTGCCATCAAAGAAACCTGCATGTTGTTGTAATGGCCACTGTTTACCCATATATGCATGTGTTCTGCCTGTTCTGCAACTATTTTATATCTGGTGCCCTGGGTAATGGAAATACCTATGCATGCTGTTATAACAAATCGTGAATGCTGTTGACTATTACTAACCCATATCTGCCTTAAACATGGTACAACATAGCTCGTATGGGAAGGCCGGTCCCAGTGGACCCACCTGTCCCACCTCATCTGGCCATGGCACCGGGCACCAGCACATCTGGGGCCCAGCCTGGGACCTCCTCATCCGTTGGCCCTGCACCACCTTTGGGTGGAACCACTGCAGGGGATGGGGCTCGGCCTCCCCCTGGGAGCAGGAGCGGACAGGAACCTGTCAGCCATGGTACGGTCTGGGCTGTGGTATGTAGGGAGCTCAACAGGGAGATTCGAGACTGCCTATGCCAGCTTGAGGGCTGAATGGCACAACTAGAGGGTGAGCCTGCCCCTCCTACACAGCCCTCAGCACAGCCACCTTCTGGGCTGTGAAGGTGCAGTGGTGACTGCCCATGGGTGGGGACCTCAGTCCCACTGTATCTATTTGTGGGCTCATGGGCTTGCAACTTCCAAACACCCCTCCCCATATAAGGTGCCCCCCCACATGTGTCATATACCGCCCCTGTATACATCTTGTTTGTCTTGTCTGTCATCTTACCCAACCTATCCTCCCTAATCATACCTACTCTCCTTCCCCAACATCCCACTATCACCTAAAAGTAAAATAAAATAAGGGCAATCTGTTCCTGCAGAAAAAGCATGCCCAATACATAGCTGTCCATTTTGCACACATGTCCACTGGACACATGTAAACGTTTCTAATTTGCATCACAACATACTATTGTTGTCCTCACCCCTCTGTCAGGGTTGTGAGTGTCCAAATGTACTGCCGAATTTATTGCATATGCACATCCTTTGCTGTAGAAGAAATGGACAGCTACGCACCTTCCCTACACCCTTCCTGCACATCCCTAGCTACCTTGCCTACTGTCTTTCCCTCTTTGTGCCCCTTTTTCACTACTTTCCTATCACCCCTTTTTTCTTTTCTTTTAAAGAAATTAACGCAGGTGTAAATGGGAGTAAGCACTTTTAAGCAGCAGTGAGCGGGTTACAGCCTGTTTGCGCAGGGGTAAGCATTGCCTACACAGGTTAAGCAATCAAGAAGGTAACTGAGTGTAAGGAACTGTAACCAAAAGTAACCACTGCTCACCATTGCGCAAACCCACACACACCCACTCACAACTGCTTAAAAGTGACTTAATCACTCCGTATCCAACGGCTCTTGTTCTGCCCAGCAACAAAATAAACGGCCTCTGCAAGGCTTGAAACCAGGGCACTGCACACCACAGCTAATGTGATTTACCACTAAGCCATGGCAGATATGCAGACTGTGGATGTTATCACAAAAAAAGATACAGCACAGTCATTCAACAGTATAGGAAATGTATTCCATTATGTAGATGTATGTGTGTGTGGGTTTATGTCCAGACATATATACATACATAGATATAGATATATATAGATATATCAAGAACATACTATGTGACAACAAAGCAGTAAAAAAGAATGAAAAGGGAAACACCAGCAACTCCTGTATTATGTAGTGGTGTTGTCCTATGTAATATCAAGACTCCTTCAGACAGACATGTGTCATTAATACATGCAAACATTAAATACATTACTTTGAGCATTTCATTTACAGTAACAAAACAGGTCCTGTCCAATCATTATGTGAGAACAGTACTCTTGCAAGGTGCTGTGTGCAACATCATCATCATTAAAAAGTTAAATGGTGTAACCATAGAGGGACCAGTAGTGTCGTGTGTACAATGGGGTCGTTTGTATCACGTGTACCTGGAAGCTTTAGGAGTCATGTGCATACCAGGATTGTGTGTCTGAGAGAGGGGTGAGGACAACAGTAGTATGTTGTGATGCAAGTTACAAAGGTTATATGTGTCCAGTGGACACGTGTGTGAAATGGACAGCTATGTATGGGGCAAAAGTTGTTCTGGGAACAGATTGGCCTTTTGTTTCCATTTTCATAAGGTGAGAGTGGGATGTTGGGGAAGGAGAGTAGGTATGCTCGTGGAGGATATGTTGGGTAGGATGACAGACAAGACAGCATACAGGGGCAGTATATGACACATGTGGGGGGATACACCTTGGACGGGGAGGGTTGTTTGGCAGTCACAAGCCCATGACCCCCCAAATGAAAACCAGTGGGATGGAGGTCCCCACCCATGGGCAGCCACCACTGCACCATCACAGCCACAAAGGTGGCTGTGCTGGGAGCTGTCTAGGAGGGGCAGGCTCACCCTCTAAATGTGACACTCTGCCCTCTAGCTGATGTAGCTGGCCTCCAAACCCCTTATTGAGCCCCCTATGCACCACGACTTGGACTGTACGATGGCTGACAGGTTCCTGTCTGAACCTGCTCCCAGGGGGCACAGGCCCCATCCTCAGTGGCGGTTCCAACAGAAGGTGGTGCAGAGCCAACAGAGGTGGAAGTCCAAGGCTTGGTCCCAGATATGCTGGTGCCCAGTGCCATGGCCAGCTGAAGTGGGACAGGTGGTTCCACCGAGACCTCCAATCCCATACAGCCTATTGTGTTGCAGTTTTATCACAGATAAGGCTTAGTAATAGTCAATAGCAGTCAGGATTACTTATAACAGCATGCATAGATATTACCATCAACCCAAGACAACAGATGTCATACATTTGCAGAGGGAGCACAACACGTGCATATATACTGCATGACATCTGTCCAAAGTGTAGATGACTAGTGACTGCAGCTAAGAACAGTGACCCACTATTGGCATGTCACTGTGATAACCTCAGACAGTGACTGTCATACCACGGTTTCAAGTGATATATGTCCAATCAGGGATGTGATGGCAGTAACTCTCATCACTGTCACCATGTACTGACTGCAATCCTCACACTATGCTTCAGCAGCTCAGAGATGTGTGCTCTGTGAGTAACACAAGAAACAAATGGATCCACACACTGACCAGTCCACAGATGACCCTACAGATGAGGGTTTCCTCACAAACAGAGCACTGTCTTGTCAGTTATTAAAACATGCAGACTAGCCATTACCACATACAACTTGTTAAATTGGCAGTAGTCTGAATAAAGCATAGCTACACTTACATGCTGTAGTCATATCTGGCACATCACCCTTCCGTCTTTAGGCTATTTTCCACTGTGTATGTTGTTTGAGGAATATCCAGATTTCATCTGTGATGCTGTTTACCAAACACCAGATCCAGGTTCTACTCACAGCGACTGTCATGGGCAAACACCAACATGATGTTCCTAGATATTGTACTGTGTTTCCATGCAATTGGCTATGGGAATGTCACCACAGCTGTTCCACATGCAATCAGCTAGAGGAAGACTGCAATAGGTGCAGAGGTCGTCACCTGATCATGACCATCACTTACAAAACACAAGCTGCTGCTGAGCAGGTATACATCTCCACATCCACCAGAGAGAGTGTGTGTGTGTGTGCGTGTGTGCATGTGTGCGTGTGTGCGTGTGTGCGTGTGTGTGTGTGTATGTGTAAGGGACAGACAGAGGCAAAGTACATCAGAGAAGGGCTGGGAGACTAAAACCTAAGCATCGTCTGTCACACACCTATCAGTACAGGGGTTCAAACCACTGACTGGCTAGCCATTACTATTACAAGTGCATGCAGTTACTCCATGTGCCACAGAGCTGACATGTTGGTGTGCTGTAAGAACATATATGTGCACTGGTGAGCGACATCTGCAACAGAGATATAGTAGACATACATTAGGTGTAGCACACGTGGCTGTCCACATGAACAGATGTCATTGTCAACACAACCACACTCTCTAAGGGACTCAGAAACATTGGCACACTTTGGCAGGCTCACAAATACACTTCCTAACTACTTAGTTTGCCACACTACAGTTATGTACAGGTATTACATGCACCACAGGGGTTATCCTGAGATTCTATGGGCTATGGCATGTGAATGTGTCTGACATCAGTTAGTATGCCAATGGGAGTTATACTGGATGTGACTGTGGCTGGGAACATCATACCCCACATGCAGACACAAGGTGCCAGTACTGACATGCATGTGTACATTGCTTCATGGGTGTGCAGTGGTTGGCTGTGCAAGATGGCTGTACAAGGCTGGGTGAGGGATAATCCTTGGCACCAGGCCGCCTGACAATGTTCTGCAGTGTGGTTCAGGGGTGTAGTGTCTGCAATGTCCCACACAGATGGGTATTGTGTTAACTGTCCTGTCATCCTGGTTACCATTGTGTGTAGCCATTGCTTTGCAATGCATGCCATGTCTGTGTTTGATAGTCATTGACATGAACATTGCCTGGGATGTGCATGTCCCACATTAATGTACAGTGACATGTTTAAGTGTACCTGGTTTGCCTGGCACATGTTGTGTACACCGACTGTTATCATCAGATGTGCCAATCCTGGCCTGGTGTGGCAGGACCTGCTAATAGACAGCAGGTTGACCCTGCACCTGCATTGATAGCATGATACAGGTATTCCCTGGTGTCAGTGGCATCTGTCCATACAGGGCTTGTGTGTAAGGCATTGTATGTCCTTTGTGGATCACATTTGATGGCACCAAATATGTTGCAGACGTCCGGTGAGGAACATAGCAAGACACATTGTCCACAATTATATGCCTATTGTACTGGTCGACAGGGTGCCATGCCCTCTGCAGCCCACTGCATTCACACCATGTCTACTATCTGTCAACAATGTGCAGGGTAATAGCAACATAGCTGGATTTTCTAGGCAAGTGTGTTTCTGTATGACATATGGGTTCAGACCGTACTCTGGGTAATAGTAGGGGTGCTTACTTTGCTCACCAGGCCTTTTGCTAGATGTAGGGGTATGGCTTGCCAACACAGCCTCTTGGCTGATTGAAATCTGTAATACTCGTGAGGTGGACATTGTGACATATAATATGGCCACCATATAGGAAAACTACAAAAAACACTCCTCAACATGTCCAGTGGTTTGCCACTCACAGCCACCTCCACACAGGCTCTGAGTATCAAACACACACACACACACACACACACACACACCTGCTATGTCTTGGAATAAAACTCCTACCTAACTAGTTTATCACACTACAGCATTACACAGTTATAGCATGCGCTGTGGAGATTACTGGGCTACCCCATCCCCAAAGGTGTATTTCACAAAGAATGACGTCAGCAGGGTTACCAAAGTAGGGCAATTCGAATTTCCTTCAAGTGAGTAGCCCAAAATGCATTGCTCACAAACCAGACAGTGAGACACACACAACACATCCACAGCTGACATTTGTGGGTATAGAACCCATGACCAAGCTTTATATCACACTACTGCATGGAGATGTTATAGGACACACCACAAGGATTACTAGGAAACTTGTTCCACAGAGGTGTATTTGACAAGGAATGACCTCAGCAGGATCACCAATGCAGAGCATTGTAAATGTCCTGTGAGTAAGTAGGCTATAATGCATTTCTCCCTACACAGACATTGAAACACACAGAAAACATATAACTGCCATGGTTGTGGATGGAACCCTACCACAGTTCTAAATCACACTCCAGCAGTACGCAGTTACCCAATGCACTGCAGAGATTACTGGGTTACAGCGGCCCCAGAGGTGTATTTTTAGGTGGGTGACATCAGCGCCCTTGCCAAAGTTGAGTATGTGAATTGTAAGGAGTGTGCATACTCTAAAAAAGCATTGTTTCCTTCTCAGGCAGACAAACACACACTTGGCAAGTCTGGGATTAGAATACCTACCAAACTAGCTTATCACACTGCAGCATTATGCAGTTACAGGACAAGCTACAGAAATTACTGGGTTATGTCAGTCCCAGAGGTGTATTTCTAGGTGGGTGACATCAGCACCCTTGCCAAAGTTGCGTATGTGAATTGTAAGGAGTGTGCACACTCTAAAAAGCATTGTTCTCTTCTCAGGTAGACAGGCACACATACACACACAGTTGGCAAGTCAGGGATTAGAAAACATACCAAACTAGTTTATCACATTACAGCATTACGCAGTTACAAGATGCGCTACAGAAATTACTGGGTTACAGCAGTCGCAGAGGTGTATGTTTAGGTGGGTGACATCAGCAAAATTGTCAAAGAAGGGCATTTCAAGTGTACTGCGAGTTGTATATATCTTTTACCTGTGTGTACCCGCTGTTTACTGTCACAAAAACACATTTACACTTGTTTACAACTGCCGAAAAGTGCCTTATTGAACCCTAAATGACATTATCAACAACCCTTGGAGGTACTGAACGCTGGACCATGCACACCAAAGTCACTGGACTTACCACTAAGCCATCTGGGTTGTATACATGTTTCATGGTTTTTATAATACACATTTTAATACAGGTATTCCACAGTACTGAAAACAAATGGGACAGTCACTTTGTGTACATATGTATAGTACCCTTGAATGTACTATACTCTGTGAAACAACATAGACAAGTCTACATATGTACAACTGTTATAACTAAATACTAAATCCATATATGCACTTACGGGATGTGTACACACACACACACACACACACACACACACACACATATATATATATATATATATATATATATATATATATATATATATATATGCATATACACAGACACAGCTATAGCCATATATATATAAACATGTCTGAACACCCTTTGTGACACAGAAGGGTTCCAAAGGAATTGACATGTACACAAAACAGAGGCAACTCTTGGTTTATAACATTTAAATCTTAATCAGTTCACCAGAGAAGGGATGGTTGTTGTGTAGGAGGAGTTTGGGGTGGGGAATGATGGCTAAGGAAATGTACCCCGGGGGTTGTGGAGTTTGGGTGGGGGAATGATGGATATGGACATACACCCTGGGGACCACATTTGTGTCACTGCTCGACAGTGACATAGGAAAATAACATACCCAACAGTAGTCATTCTTGACTGTCTATTATTTTCTATTCCTAACTATGTAATAATTTGTAG
Source organism: Protopterus annectens (assembly GCF_019279795.1). Lineage (NCBI taxonomy): Eukaryota > Metazoa > Chordata > Ceratodontiformes > Protopteridae > Protopterus > Protopterus annectens. The sequence continues at coordinate 900,292,536 of NC_056735.1, forward strand.
ATTCCACTCACCACAGATGACTACCATGGTGTGCAGCATGTTAAAAGACATAACACATGTGTATTCCTGGCTACAGGGTAGTCACACACACACACACAAACACACACACTTGTCAGTATTGTGCTTACAAGTCTTGCCTATGTATAGGTAACTAGTAGAGTCGTATGCAGTTGGGGTATGTGCCACAGAACCCATACAATTACACTTACTTTTATTCTGCTTCTGAGCTGGTTGACATCAAAGGACTGATTACTTGCAGTGGAGAGGGGGGAAAAGGGTGGTTTAGCAGATGACAAGGATAAAAGCCGGTGCAAAAGGTGGTTTCTCTTTGGAAAGTGGTAAAACCCACTGTCATGACAGGATGCAGACACAAATACACACTCACAACCACACTCAGCCATTTGCTGACACACACACACTTGCCAGTGGTGGGATCAGAACTTCTTCCTATCTACAGATCATTATTACAGCACTACACAGTTACGAGACACGACACAGAGATTACACATTTCAAGGCAGTCAGAATGCCCTTCTAAGATTAAGGACATCAACAGGGATACTGACAGTTAAGATGTACATTGCTGTAAATCTGTGTGTTTAAAGTAGGAGTCCATTACAACCTGTATGCACAAACAAGACACACCATCTGCAGGTAAGACATAGGTAGGCCTGAGAGGTATATTTTGTAGCACAACAAGCCCTGAACTGGAGTATGTCCATCTGTGGAATGGACAACTACTATCATGATACAGGGTTACAGTGGTCATGATCATACACATAGAATCATAGGACTTGTTTGGATGCATTGACTCCAATTACACAAGGACACAGTGGGCATGCTCATACACTTAGTAGCACAGGGTCGTTTGGGATGCACTCTGACTACAACTACACAAGGTTATACTGGGCATGCTCATACACTTAGAAGCGAAGGGCTTGTTTGGATGCACTGACTCAAATTACACAAGGTGGCAGTGGGTACACTCATATACTTAGTAGCACAGGGCTGTTTGGGATGCACTCCGATTCTAACCACAAAAGGCCACAGTGTGCATGCTCATACACTTAGATGTACAGAACATGTTGTAATGGACTCATATTGTAAACACACAGGTTTACAGCTATGTACATCTTAACTGTCAGTATCTATGCACATCATACAGGTTTACTACCAAATACCTGTATGTGGCCCGTAAGTGATATATCTGTGTCTGTGCTGTGTGATACACATGCATACATGTACATGAAGTACTGCCATATATATGTGAAGTATACATAATCATGCATGTGTGGAAGTGACAGACATTAGATTAACTGGGACACACAGGTGGATGCTAACTACAGTATGTGTCAAAGACATTGCTGCCCTGGCAGGCATACATTGATATCAGGTTGTGGACAGTGGCATTATACTTGGAACAGTGGCATGTGCAAGCATAATATGTGAGCCCCATTGTCTAATGGTACCGAGGTGCAGGTGTCAAGATGACTACTCCTGGCTGTGTTAGTAGTTGACATTATTAGCAGGACCACTCCACTAAGCATATCTGACATTGGTTATCTACACAACGTTTGCTGCTGTCTATCACCTTAGATGTAGTATTTGATACCAAGCACAATACTGCCACTCACAATGATGTCATGGTACGAGTGGCAACTGCTTGACCAAAGCAATGAGCCAATGTCCTGCTGTAATTATGATGCTATCCACTGTCTGTAATTCTGGGATGTCATGACTGGACATGCCTTTGTCACAGACCACATGCATCCATGATTCAAGGGAGTGTGGATAATACCTAGGTCACATTTAACAATATAGTGGCATTTCAAGGCACAAGTACTAAACACAGAGGTAACACCCTGACACCTACAAGACAATTGTACTGGATGCTTATGCTAACCAGTGCTAGATGTGTGGCTTTCGTAATCCATTTGCTCAATGTAGACCCTACAATGGGGAATGCTGACATCTGTGCAGTGAGGAACACCTGGCTGAAGGCTCTGTAGTGCACAATAGTACTACCACCATATAACTCAGATCCAGACATGTGGGCCATGACGCTGGTACGGCCAACTTCAGGTGGTGGTGTCCACATATTCATAAAGGCTACTCACAAGTAAAGACCACTACTCCAACATAATTCATCACAGATGTGTCAGGTACAGGTGACAGTGGCAAAAACTGCATTCTATGTAGTATCCTCATATACATCCACCACCATGTCCTCAGACTACCAACACACATCCATACATGTGGTATGAAATGGTATGGTAGAACACCAAATAACCTTTGACTGGTGGACTGTACCTAGCCCTACATCAAATTTGCAAAGTACCCATATACTGACACAGTTGCATAATGTGTTATGCAATACAATAATACCACTGTTTGTAACCAGGTCAGTTGTACACATACCATGGTCCCTCAGATGTTGTCAGCATTAACACAGTTGACTGTTGCTGTACACCAGTAAACAACACCCTCATGGTTGGTTATGACCGAGATGTACCTGCCCTGGATATGTACATCCCACACTTATGCAATATAAATGAGAATACCATTGGTGTTGTTGTCCTTTGTACATACAAGTGGCTACATTCATTACACACATGCACATGGAAGATAGGTCCATGGCTGCTGAATGCTAACAGTACATATGGTTTGATATCTATATTGACAGAGGTAATATTCCCTCCCTACTGGTCACCCATGACACCTATCATATCATACAACAACCCATGTGGCATGTATGTCATTAGACATGTCCACCTAATGCAATGTCTACAAACATACATAAATAACAGGATCATAGGACCTACACACATGGCCTGTATTGACAGACTCAGGGGAATACAGCTATGCTCTGTATGTTCCAGAGTAGTAACAGGTGATATGTCCATGACATGTACAGTCATGTGTGCCCACAGCTCCTACATATACCCCATGTCAACAATTGCAAGCCATGCATGCTGTGTGCTGTCTGGACATTAACCTTATTACCACAATATCCAGAATGTGCTGGGGTGAGATGTTTACAAGCCACAGACCTTGCACATGCTTGAATAAGTGTAATGCCTAGCTCAAACAGAGCACATTGCTGGCAATCTTCAAGTAATCATGAGGTGTGTGTGGCAAATATGATGTGCTCATTGTTGACCATTACAGTGCCCTGGCTTCACAGTGGAACTATCAACTAACAGTTTGTGGGATCATGACATGGAATATTGATGTGTGTGTGTCTTGCTGATGTGCTGTTGGCATAAATGTACACGTGGCTACTCAGTGAAGGTGGTTGTGTGTCCTACCAGTACATGAATGCAACATCCATTATGATGTAATGCTCAGCTAGGTTTCACACATGGTGTGGGGAAGGTGTGGAATGTATCCTCTTGACCTGCTAGCCCACTTACTGATGGAGACTGCATATGTGTACATGTATTGATGTGTGTTTAGATTCCATGCGTGTGCAGTGTCTGATGTTTGAAGGTGACTGCTGTCTTAGTACATCATGCAGTTGCAATGCAGCCTCAACATTGCCAACTGTATATGGTGATATGCTCAAAGTACAGTAAGCTGTACTTTAGGTATGGATAGATGTTTGGACATAACTACTAAGTGTTGGGGCTACCTTGTAGACGAATGATTACTGTGGACAGCTCACAGGTGTGTTACAACCATTCCTACAATAACCTATGTAACTGCTAAGCTATGGTTTTGTTAAATGAAGGGGAGGACACACAACGTAGAATGTAGTAAGGGTGACACTGAAGGCAAACCTCTTGACACCTGGAACAGTAACACCTCCCCTGTGCATATATTGTGCATATATCAGCACAGTTGGCAAAGGAAAGAGTCAGTATGCTTTGTAGCATGTGCGATAGTGCTGTCGCTCTGTAATACCTATCATGAGATAGGCAGGTGTTTGATTCACAGTACTGGCATGTGTGGGTGTGTGTGTCCATATATGTCACGTATGGTGGGGAATACATCCCACATGTTTTTCACTCTCCTGTACAATGTTGTAGACATCTGTACAGAGTGAAGTGTAGGCAGGTGTTTGAGTCACACACATGTCAAGTGTCTGTATGTGTGTGGCATAGGTGTATATCTTTGTGAATGCCACAGTGTGTGTGTGTGTGTGTGTGTGTGTGTGTGTGTGTGTGTGTGTGTGTGTGTGTGTGTGTGTGTGTGTGTGTGTGTATGGCTGTCCGGTCCCTGGAGTGAGGCTGTATTTTACCATAGTGAGATTATAAGACCCCCTCCCCCATCCACTCAATGCAATCTAGTATCCCTGTTGATGTCATCAATCTTAGAAGGGCATTCTAACCACCTGTAAACATGTATGCCCTGGGGTGAGGCTTGTTGTTACATAGCCTACTGATGAACCCCCCTCCCCACATACACTCTCCGCAATCTAGTATCCCTGTTGATGTCCTCGATCATATGCCATTCAAACTACCTGTACATGTGTAATCTCTGTGGCACGTCTTGTAATTGCGTAGTACTATAATGATAATTTGCAAATAGGCAGGGGTTCTCATCCCAACACTGGCAACTGTGTGCATGTGTCAGAGTGTGTGTTACTGTGTCTGTGAATCCCTGAGTGTGTTAGTGTGTCTGTGAATCCCTGTGTATGCATCCTGTTATGAGAGCAGGTATTACTGCTTCCCAATGAGAAGCCACCTTTTCCACTGGTCTTTACCCTTGTCATCTGATAAACCACTCTTTCACCTCCTGCCCACTCCAGCTAACTATACCTGTGATGTCACCCACTATGGATGTGACGGCTCTGGCCACAGTAGCTTACTACACAGCTATCATGCTCTTGGATCATTAGATCAGTAAACAGGTTTGAAACTTGGGAGATTATAACTGTGATGCGGGAAACTACAAAGTGCATGCAGGTATTGTCATACAGACCTGTGCGTAGTCCACATTTACATATGGGACACTAACCACAAACACTGACATCCCCCGGCACATGCAATTACACCTGAAAGAGGAAGGCAGAACATCAAGATCAACATGCAGTTACTGTTGTTACACATGATACATACTGTCGAAAGTACAAAATGCATTCTAAAACTGTAGTACATGGTATGTCTGCTGCCTGTCAACACCACTCTACAATTGTAATCTACAATTGTCTTCCTAGTATGTTCACCCTGTGCATCAGATCATATGAGCATGTCCCTGCACCGATGGTGTGGATGACAGGGATGCAGCACAGGCATCATCAAATGCACAGGATGATAATGTTTGCCAGAGGCCTAGTCTGCACCATTGGATGATATTATGTGTGTGGGTTAGGGCCTTTGATCTCATTGGGCATGTGTGGATGTTATGCGTGTGTGTGTTGAGGTGCCCTACATTTGTTTGTGGTGTGTGTGTGTATGTATGCACACAGGTCTGGCATGTGGCTGGCACACACAGGGGTATTATTGACAGCTGCAGACTGTATAGGGCAGGTTTCACAGTTCATGGTGTCCAGGCACGGCCATGTGACCTGCGCCTTCCAGGGGTTGCACGGGCACTACCAGGCAGAGGTCCAGATTGGGTACTGTCTGATGACACATGTCCACTGGAATTGTGTCCCTGTTGGGACCATCCAGGACCACGTGCACGTGGCCTGCTGTGTCCTGGTGTGGGCAGCACAGCATCAGCTGCACTGCTGCTGCTACCACCACTATGGGAGCGGGCATGTGAAGTAGCATGTTCACGTAGACCTTCTACAGGTAGTGTAGCTGGCCTACGTCCACGTGTCTGATGCCTCACTCCCACCAGATGTTCCAGCACAGACATTCTATGCTCGAGGATTGACATGCCACAGTCAAGGACTCCCACCATGTCAGCCAATCATCTATACAAAACATCTGCAAGATGATGGTGAGCATTTTGCAATTGCCTGAATATTGTCAGTTAAAGAATGGACAGCAGCCCTCTGAAGCCTCAGACCTTCTCTGTTGTGCCATTCAGCACGTGCCTGTGCCTCCATTACAGCCTGAAACATGTGTCTGGTGACACCAGCTGTTGTGCTATGTCTTGCAGGGGCATGTTGGCCAGAGGTCCTCCTACGAGCAGCACTGGGAAAAGTGTGGGAAATCACCAGTCAGTTGGCTGGGACCATGGTGTGCGGGCAGACCTTCCATAGTCTCCACACGTTCCTGTTCCATGCTATCACCCGCCAACTGTCCTTCCTCTATGGCCACTGGTGATGGGGTATGTGTAGGCATGAGATCTGTGTGCGGGGATGAGGGGGATGAAGGTGGAATGGCAACCAATGGCACAGTTTCAGCCCCTGACAACCCTGCCTGTGCATCAATCATACTTTCATTATCACTGCTAGAGTCTGTGGGAACACTAACATCAGGTGGACCGCAGAAGGGCAATGCACCTACATCAACACCTGTGAGGGGCAGACAGGAATTGTACATTACAAGTTATACAGCACAGTACACACAGACACACAAACACACAAAGACACACACACAGACACAGACAGACACAGGCAGAGACACATACTATGACACCCAACGACATGCAACATGCATGTGATATGGCAGAAGGCATTCAGCTTAGACATTTATAGTGGTAGTTATCATACATCCCTGAGTAGCACACAACAGCATGCATGTGTTATAGCAGAAGGCATGCACCTTACACAATTATAGTAGTAGTTAGCATACATCCCTGTGTTGCACCATTTGTGTTAGTAGGTTATGCCCCAAACTTGCAACACAATGCATGCACTATTCACTATTGCACTGCACTGCCATGTTTTGTGCAACATACCCCACATGTTAACAGATCATCACTGACTTTGTACATAAACCACAGATGCTTTGTGTTGGCCACTGCCCCTATGTGTGAGGAGGACATGAGCAGAAGGGTATGTTGAGTGAATACTATGTTTGCCTGAGCCCTAGCTTGCATATCTCCCCCAAAGCAGTGCATGTCTGTTCAACATTATTCTGCTTACCCCTGAGCCAAGTCTACAGACAATGTGCATGTGGCTGTACACACATGTTTGACATGGCTGTCTCTACTTTGCAATGGTGCCACAGACCAGCACTGGTTAACAGTACACCAGCCTGATGTGTGGCATATGTCCTTGCCAATCACATGTAGTATGACATGTCTTCTGCTGATGTGTTGAATGACATGCATACATGTTTAATACAATGGTGTCCTTTCAAATATACAGTGAGGTAATGATGTCCCAATGCAGGGACGTGTTATACTAACATGGACCTTCAGCTGATGCAATGTTGTCAGTCCGCCCTACAGATATATAGTGACATACTGCACATTGGGCTGATGTGCAAAACCATTGCAGGGCATCATGTGGCTTCACTATTGCTATACAGTGTGAGTTACAGACACAGTTCATAGCCATGACTGTGTTCAGATACAATCCATAACTAATGTGGAATGTGACCCACGTCACTGAGGTGTATACACACTAAATCCTACTGTGGAATGTGTGACACACATCACTGAAGGGTATACAGATGACACCCCTGCAATCTGCAACCATATTTCTGATGCCTGGGAACAATGCCCAGACATGGCTAACTTAGCAGTACTCCATGTCCCACATGCCATCTGTGTACATCACACACATGAAAAGCAAGCATGACAGTGATGTCTGACACCAGCAAGGTAAATGTACTGTATCTGTGGCCTGATGTGGTTGTATGTGTATGTTGTGCAACACATGTATGTATTTGGATACTGTATAGGTGAATGCTTTCATGTCGTGACACACTCATGATGTTCAAGACATTTATGTGGTGGTTTGATGTTATGCCCACACAAGCTGTGCTCAGGCCTGTTTGATGTTTAGTGTTTCACATCTGCAATATCACCATTACACAAAGGCCATAGTTGTATTGTGTCGGGCCAAGGTAGAACAGGGTGTACACACATGTACATCACTTCTACTGTGTGTGTTGCTTCATGGCCATGTGTAAACATGTTTTGTCCAATGGTTGTAATGGGCATCTATTTCACATGTCAGTGTGGTCCCATATGACATACACCCATAGATGTCATATGCTCCACTGAGGACAGGGTTATGCAGACAAAGAGTGGTATGTTTGGGATGTGAGTTATCATGTTTTGCAGGATAGTTAAGCAGTGTTGCAGTCAGCCCACTAAATGTCATGGACATGCCAGATAGTACATGAAATTGTGTGACGTTCATAGCAAGGGTGTAATCCACAAGGGTGAATCCTGTGGGCTGGTCATATTCCAGCTCCAAAACATTTAGAGTGTGTGCACAAATATGCTCTCTGTTTAGTACTGTTTGTATTCCCCACATGTGTAATGCTGATCTGTAGTGCATGTCCCTACAGTGAGCCACACCTCCACCATTGTATTCACAGCTGTCCACACATCTGGCAATGACAGTTTGTAAGGTTTAGTGTAGGTGTTGTATATAGTTTTCAATTATTCCACATGGGTAACCACTGTGATGCATTGCAGGTCTGACCTGTATATATTAACAGGGCCACCATACATTATGTGTACGTGTGTTAAATGGCCACATGGCAGATAGCATGCAATTAATATGATCTGTGCATTATCAAGCCTGATAAATAATAACAATCTCACCTGCAACAGGCTGCTGTTGTTGCGAAACACCAGAGGTACCTAAACAGGAGTGTCACAGCAGTAAGATCATTATCCACATCTGTGTGATAGCTACAGGGTGCAATGTGCATGTTAGCACATAAGCAAGTGCAATAGACTATACTATGGAGTATGCACATCTGCGCATACATAGTGTAGCAAACTATGGTATGTGGCATGTGTGCATACATGCCTTGCATATGATGTTACATTACATATTGTACAGTAACACATGGAACTATATGAAATATAGTTGTGTTATATGTGCAGTAGTGCCTTACCAGGCAACTTCAGGCTCAGTGGTTGTGAGACACCCACCTCCACAATACCAGCTAAAGCTTGTGGATGGAGTTCTGCAGGTGTCCGCAGGTTGGCCAGTAGCTCCTTGGTACATGTGAGTGGGGGCTGGGTGAGTGGCCCCCCACCTGTTGCACCTTGTTCTCTGGCGATTGCATTTGTATGCTGTTTCGCCCATCTAATGATGTCAGTGCAGTGTCAGTGCACCTGCTGATAGGTGCAATTGTGGCTGCCAACATCATTTACCCTTTTGCGCAGTTCCTCCCACTGGGCATCCCGCTGCTGTGCATCCTGAGGCACATGGCTGAAGAGTGTTACATGGTTGTCGAGGAGGTATGGAATGAGGACCTCATCCTCTAAGCTGGTGTATGGTGGCAGCCTGGCACGCAGCATACCTGGAAGACATAATGCTGGAGACAGGTCACAGTAACTCACAGGGAAGTACAGAAGTACAGCTGAACATACATGTGTATCACATTTATTAAGATTACAAATATGTCTTTGTAAATCTACATGACACTAACACTGCTGACATGTTTAACTCACACACATTTGACACATACTGGTGATTTGATGTTATCACCATATATGTGTGTGTCAAGTGATGACATTGCTCATACTCCATGTAGATGTTGTCTTGATGTGGGCATGTCTGTTTGCCTGTACTAGTGTCTTTACCTATCAGCACATGCCTGGATGCAGGGGTGTAGCTAGGATTTTCTAATTTGTACTCACAGCTCTCAAACTGCTATCCCCCCTCCCCAGCCAAGCTACGGCCATTCTCATAATTCACGGTTCACTCTTTTAGTGTCGATGAAGAGGCATTTGCTAGGTGGCAACTGCATATACCTACTGGACTACCCATGTAGGTGGCACTGCATATACTTACCAGACACCCCATATAGGTGGCATTGCATATACCTACCAGACTCATAGGTTCATAGGTTCATAGGTAGGTACTAGGCTATCGGCCCAAGGGCCTACGTAAGCCTAGCCAACAAGGTTCCCTGGCTTACATCATCCAAGAAAGTTATTTTCCTGTGCCACTGTCAAGCAGAGACACAGAAGTGATCCCAGGGGTGTATTTCCTATTTCCCATCCACTCATCAAGATTTTTCTTGAAGAGTGCTAATGAAGAACTTTGCTTGACATAGATGGGTAGCCTATTCCAGAGTATGGGAAGTCTCTGGGACAGGAATCTATCCCTCCAGCATGCCCTGTTTATTGTGGTGACAAGGTTTAGTTCCCTAGATCGTGTAGCTCGGAGGGATTGGGATTTCTTTAGGTGTAGCATGTCCAACAGCTCCGGGTTTGACATAGCTTTATATGTTAGGCAGAGATCACCTCAGAGTAGGCGATATGCTACAGAGTAAAGCTGGAGTTTTTTGAGATGGTCAGTGTAGGGCATTTGAGGCCAGTAATTCTCTTTGTGAGGTACTTCAGTGGCCTTTCCAGCTGCTGCAGATGTCTTGTGAGGTACATTCCAAAAGGGGCGTTGTACTCCTTATATAGGTGGCACTGTATATACCTACAAGACTCTCTGTATAGGTGGTACTGCATATACCTACTGGATTCCCCATATAGGTGGCACTGTATATACCTACCAGACTCCCCACATAGGTGGCATTGCATATACCTACCAGACTCCCCATATAGGTGGCACTGTATATACCTACCAGACTCCCCATATAGGTGGCACTGCATATGCCTACCAGACTCCCCATATAGGTGAAGACTTTATGTACTAAAATACTATTCAGCTATACGTGTTCCTGTACCACAAAGAAATACTATGAATGAAGCTTCTAAAGTGACATAATAATAAATATATTTATAGCAATGCTATTTGTGGAAGAAAAACAGTTGCACCCAGGACTTAATCATGCAGACTCTTAACTTGGCTAGATAAAGAATTGCAATCACAAACCACTAACTAAATTAAACAAAATAGCAATGTATACACAAATGAAAGTGTTGGCTCTTGAAGAAAAGTCAAGAGCAGTTTTTGATTAAACAATATCCCAGAACCTGTTTATCAAGAGAAAAGAAAATAGAACATTATTATAGTAGAAATTCATAAGAGTACTAAAATGTATTTAAATGCTGCACACTCTCTCAGCTCTCTTATCTCTCTGGAGTTTTCTAAACTATAAGAGACAGTATAGTAACAACTGTTGTATGTGACTACAAAGTTAACGTCAATTTCTTGGTCACCCATTTCCACAGGAAACGTTAAATTGTCCTTGATAGCAATAGCAAAGTGAAACTATGACCGCAATCAAGAAATCACACACCATATTTAAGATGCTATGTTTGTAGTTTATTACATATATGTAATTATTACACAAAGTCACATTTAATGACTAATGTTTCCCAGTTCCATAATCCCCTGAAAATATCCATATCAGAAAAACATTTTAAATGTTACCAAGAGCTGTTTTGATGGTGAAACACATGCCTGATACATTTATTTCAAACTGCAGTCTGGTGTATTATGCAGAACAGAGAAGCACACAGTCCTGATCATTTACACTCGTGCCGTCTTATTAACTCCAGCAGATTTCAAACACAACATTGTGACACTGAGAATGTGGACACATCTGACAGTACTCAAACACAGTGACCAAATGGAGTGAAGCAATAACCCTGGGACCCCATACTGCTGCAGCATTTCTCACAAAACATTTCTGGGTACATGGCATAGCTTTCAACCTCTTAGTATAAAAAATCTGGACAAAGCCAAAAATAAGGGGGACAACCCCCCCCCAATAGGGACACATTGTAAATATTGTTCTTATAAACATAGGCAGTTGCTAGAATAAAAGGTCTTGTGTTACTATGCATTTTCTGAAGGATATTAAATCTGAAACTCAAATATCTATCATTATTTGATGAATTAATTCCTCACTGCTTCACCACAAAAATCCAGAAAATCACATATTTTATGAGGAACAGACCATAATTATGAGGCAAAACTCTGGAGATTTGAGAGGTAGGGCATATGGTCTCACCCATTCTGCAAGTCCACAAAACACTTGTAGGTAGTGTAGATGATTATTCTAATATCTGTTCAAGGAAATATGTCTGAACTAGGGGCATGAATATTTTGCAGAAAGTTTTGCAGACTGTCTTCAGCTGCAAAAATACTTTTTTAGTCAATGGATGTTATATAACTATTACAGCTCAGATGCAGTATATTGCGCTATTTTATGTTTCAGTAAAAAAGTATCATTAAAGTTGATTTAGGAGTTTATATTTACTGCTGATACTGGCATTCCAGCTGCTTGATATTAAATCATCTGTAGATTTGCAGAACTTAATTATTTCTATCCCAATGTATATTAAACCATACATTAGTCATTTAATTAATTAATTGACTATTACTATTTGTTAGGTATATAAAATGACATGATGATTAATTGCTATATCACAACAATGAAGCTTATATCTTCCTACATTCCTAGCTTAATAAAACAAGACAATTTTGTTATGTAATCACATAATTTATAGTTAGTGTGTGCAACAAATTCATATATTAAATATCTCATCATTCATCCGATAAAACTGCTGTCATTAATGCAAAACTTAATACATTCAGGCCAACACAGCTGTTGGTAGATCAAAGAAAGAAACATAAATAAATAAATAAGAAGCTTAATAAATAAATATAGACATTACTTACAAACAAATAAAACAAAAAAGAAAAGAACTTGTGTGTACATAAGACATATAAAGACACACACACACACACACACACACACACACACACACACACACACACACACACACACACACCCTCTTACCTGATAATCTGTTTGCGATCACCACAACGATAATCCATTCACGATTGCCTTCCACTCACTACAACTTCACATTTCCCGCTCGCAGCGATAATCCATTTGCGATTGTCTTCCACTCACTCACTACTGCACATTTCCCGCACGCAGCCAGCCGGACATGACGTAAGCTCAATTCTGACTGGCTGGTATGTTCCTTAAAGAGCCAACACTGTTTAAAAAAGAAAAAATATGTACTTTTTTTAAAAAAGCTACCTCCTCTTCTAAAGATGTTGTACTGAAATCAGTACAGTGCGTATGCCTCCCGACGTCCCTGCCTGGATGTGTTCACATGAATGCAATAGACCTTAATGCTGTGTATATGTCACATATATAGTCATACACAGCCTTAAGGGACATGACCTGTGACCCTGCAGACTTGCTCATGGAAAGTTTTACATGTATGTGTTTTGCCATATACATCTACATGGCACTGTACAGGAGTTTAGCATCCTGCCATGTATTACCTGTGTTGCACATGTGAAACACATGGGGCAATGGCTAGCTTGATGGTATTTGCAGGGTTGGATATCAACTGTAGTATGTATTGTCAAAGAGAACTAGTAGGCTATATGCCCTGGGCCATTTATGAGCCTAGGCTGAAATGTTACCTAGCTGTAGCCAACAGACAGTTAAGTTACAGTGGCCAGTCCAAGCAGTGCCACAGAACTGATCCACAGGGTTACTGATATATTTGTCATGTGGTCATCACACCATGTCTCAAAAAGGGGCAATGTGCAGCTTTGCTGGACAGGGATGCATAGTATGACAGGAGTGTGTAAAGTGTATGGGACAGGGATCTGTCAGGCATGTTGTGATCCTTGTACTAGAAAGGTGGATGTCCATGAAGTATGTGTTTATTTGGAATCAGGATGTGTAAGTGTAGCATGTCCAACATCTCTGTGTTGGACATGGCTTTATTCAGGGAAGGCATCATGCGACATAGTGGAGCTAAGGACTGGGAAGGCCAGTGTAGGCCATCTGAACATGGCCAGTAACCCTTAAAGAAAATATGTGATCTATTATGGGTAACTTGAGTGTTGAGTATGGATAAACAATGATCTCTATATTCATGGATGGCACCCTGTCATGATTGGGGATGCCACTCATGACTACCTGACTGGTGTGGTGAAGTAACTATCAAAGGAAAGACTATTGTCCAGCTGCATCCCATACACACACAGTTTCCATTATGTTGACTGCTGCCTAGGTGGTAGTTCATGGGTACAGAGTTTATAACATAGGGGATGACAATGCAATACTTAGCTGTCAGATTGTGGTCATACGTCACACACCACACATCTGACTCACAAAGGCCCTTCTGTATGTTGCCCACAGCACCCATTGAGTCAACTATTGCTCCTAGTTCATAGTCATTTGCAAACTTCAATAGGCAGATGCCTTCTGTGTCAGTCTGTGTGGTATAGATAACAATGCGGGGGAGTACCAGGAATTAACCCTGTATTACTGTAGCTGGCATTGGTTTGATGTGTGTGTATTAGTCAGACACCTTCTGTAGTGTTGGTTCTGCCAGCAGTCCAGTTGCCAACCACTCCTGTGACATAGGAATATACACCTAGTTTTCTGAGTGTAGCTGGAACACAGTATAGGTGATAGTGTCCTAAGACCTGACAAGGTCATGATATGCTGTGTGAATCAACCTTACTGTCATTTACGTCTGTACTGACTACATCAAATAATTTGATCAAGGTTCATGGCCTTACAGACTGGACTCAGCAGGGTAGTAGTGCATTATTTCTCATTATCAGTGGTGTCTCCCCCTTTGTGGGGTGTGATAACTGTTGCAGTGCAACATTCAGTGTGTACACAGCCTGACATGAAGCTATGATTGAACATGATGTGTATGTGGAGAGCAAATTGTTCTGACATTTGTGTAGGATACACCCTGGGATGCTGACAGGTCCCATGCAAGCCATACGTATGGCTTTAGAGAGTGCAGCTAATACCTGCATAGTTGTTATTACAGGGGCTCTGTAGTGTACATGGATATATAAATATGTGTACCTGTTGGGGGGGAGGTGAGCGCGAGTTTAGGATATCCAATACCCTATCTGGATGAACAGGTGCTATTTCTGTAGGTGCAGTACCTCTCATGCCATAGTGCTGTGAAGCACGGCAGGTCTTGTTGTTGCCATTACAATTCATGACACAGCTATAGAATGGTCTGTGGTTGACCACATAATATGTGGCTGATTAGTTTCACAGTAGCTTTGTGTGGCTTTATATGGTGTATCTGCATCTTACTGAGGCTGACCAGGATCACCTCCACTCATGTGTGTTCACTCTTGCAACAGTTACTACCTTATGTGGTACAGTTTAAGGCAGGGTACCACCAGTTTGCCTTCCTGTTTGTGTTTGGTTGAATCTTGGTTCTGTTTCAATGGCACAATCACTTCACTTATGTGAGTGCTTAAAGTGCATTTGTGTAGGATTCAGCATTTGCACATGCATTGTCCATCTGCATGGGTGCCATGACAGTCACCACTTCGCTCTTAAGAAGCATAACATTGGCTTTGGAGACTGACTATGGGTAGCATACTGTTAGCCCTGTTTGTGTGACTATGGTGATTCAGGTCATTGGGGTTGATGAAATCCAACATGCATTGAGCACAGGTGTTGGTACATGAGTCTTCCCAGTTCATAATGGGATAGTTGAGAGTAGCCATCATTATGGTTTTCTGTCTCAAACCTAATATTGCCCATTACAGCACAATATGACAGTTGGGAATTCTGAGGCATGGTGGGTTATCCATCGCAAGGTGCAATTTGGATTCCACTTTGGCACAAAGGTAGTTGCTCAGTATACTGCATCTGAAGTTATGCAAGTGCAACTACTGTGGGGGTGTACATATCCTTCAGGAATATGGACACACCTGTGGCCCGTGTGTTCCAATAAAGGATAATGGGCAAGAGGTGAGGTATGTGTTATAACATGGTCATGCAGGTGTGCTCTCCGGAGCATTGAAACATGTCTCAGCCACTGCACAGATATGTTCTCCATGTTAAGGATTGACATAAGTGAGTCCATATTGAGTTCCTGAAATGTATCATTAAGTAGCAAGATCCGCAGTTTATTGCTTGGCTGTTCCTGTTACAGCAATGGACTTTCACTTGAACTTTGCATGATGAAGGCACTATAGGGGAAGCATGAGCCCTAGCCAGTATCCAGATTCCCAGGCGTGACAGGTGCAGGCCCTGTCTAGCAAAGCATCATGGTCTGTCAACCATGTTATCCCAGGCATAGAGATACTGGATACCCTTTGAATTACACCACTACATTAGACAATTGTGGAATACAGTCCTTTTGTCCCTGTACTGCAATATCATTCTGGCCAATTGCAGAATGCTACCCAGGCCTTGGGATATACCTGCATGGGCTACAAGACCTGACAGTTCCTACATGTGTGTTTCCATGCAGTCCAGGTTACTGCATAACATGTCCTGCACAACAACATGGAATATGCCAGAGCCATGTGTATAGTTCAAAAGGTGGTCTGATTGTGTGGGTAAGTGGCTAATCATGGCAGACAGGCAGCTGACAGTATGTTTGCCCTCATATAGCTTGGTGTGTAACATAGTGCCAGAGTTTGTATTCACAAATGAGTACTGTTGGGCATGTTTCTGGCCATGTGTTCTGAGGTGTGGCACAATTATGCAAACTATGTTATACAGGTTTTGTATTTTGTTGTCTGTCTATTCCAGCTTGGGAGGTCTCTTGCTTGGCCAGATACTTAAAAGCCTCTGTGAATGTGTGTGATTTCTGGTGGTATGTGTGGGTGTCCTTACTGTGTTCTGGTAAGGGTATGTGTTGGTTGCAGTGATGAGATGCATGTGTTAACCTACACCTCATGACTGTCCAGTCCAGTCATGGCTGTAGACTGGACTGCCTTCCAGCTTACCCCTGTAGCTGCATCCCAGACAATGTGTGTGGTGTGGTGTTCGATGGGTTTGGCAGTGTACATGGCATAGAGATTACATTCCCCAAGGATGGCCACATACACAAAGCTGACATTAGTAAACACCAGTAGCTGACTAGTGGACATGCCTGTATGAGCATTCAGTACTACAAGCACCAAGTACTTAGTTTACGTATTGCTTATGAAGATGTTTTAGACAGTGATGCGCACAAGTAAATATTTGTGTTATGGACATGACAACACTGGCTACTACAGAAGCATAGTAGCTACCTTTAGCAGCAATCCTCCTCTGAGGAGCACATCACATCCTGATAGTTGATTACAGATGATGCAAGTGTCAACAGGTCTATATCCTTTTCTGGGTACATACTCACATATCCACCAGAAGCATGAGCTCTGTTGGGCACGGACACCCACTCCTCAAACAGAGTCAAGTATCAATAGACTCTGCTGCCACTATCTACATGATCAGGATATAATCAGATAGTGTAAGCCATCACCTATGAAGCAGCTATTGCACATGGGCAGCTGTCTCCTACATCTTACGCTCCTACTGCAGATGTTACACTGAAGTTACAGATGATAAGCAACCTGTTTCATTACCAATACTGTGCACAAGCTTACATACAGTATTTGCAAGCAGCTGTTAGGTTGGCAATGAGAGGTTAGGCTACACATACCTGAAAGTTCAACCAGTGTGTCTCTACTCTCAATATCCACTCTATGTAGGTGTGCACATAGCTATTTGGGGGGTACCTGTAACAAGGGTCACTACACATTTGCATAACATGTACACATGCACAGCTGTAATTGCTTGCAAACAATACTTGTGAGGTGGATATCATACATGTCTTATGTGCATGGATAGTTACCTAGCTCTTCCAATTTCCTTTTCTATCATGCTGCTAAACTGGCAGATGAATACAAGTCATATGTATCCTGTTACTGAGTATTGTAATCGCCAATAGACATAACTAATGTTTGCATAGCATAACAGAAACGCTATGTAAAATGGAATACAGATCTGCCTAAAATACTGTAC
>NC_056735.1:900312783-900352783 GCF_019279795.1 Protopterus annectens
TTAATGTTCTTATGTTTGTGGAATTAAGTGTTGCAATGTGACCTGACAGGGTGTATTATGGATGAGAATGGTTCTTGTTTTGTTTCTTTTTTATATTGTCCCCATACTCCATGTATACCCCTCCAGTTCACTTATTGAACATCCAACCCAGGCTCTCCTCGATGCATAATTTCATTGCCCATCATTCCTCCCCCCACCCCAATCTCCACATACACAACAACCATCCCTTCTATGGTGAATTAAGTTAATATTAATAGTTATAATAGCAGAGCTGCATGTGTTTTGTGTATACTTAAATTCCTTTGGATTGCTTCTGTGTCACAAAGTGTGTTCATAGATGTTTATATATATATGGCTATATATGTAACTGTATCTATCTATCTATCTATATATATATATATATATATATATATATATATATATATATATATATATATATATTTATATCTATGTGCAGACATCACTGATGTGTGTGTGTATATATATATATATATATATATATATATATATATATATATTAAGTATTAATTTGTAACAGTTATACATATGTAGACTTGTATATGTTGATTCACAAACTACAGTACATTACAATGTACTGTACATATGTACACAAAGTGACTGTCCCATTTGTGGTTAGTACTGTGGAATGCCTATAGTATAAGGTGTAGTCTAAAGACCATGAAGCATGTATAAATCCCAGATGGCTTATTGGTAAGTCCCATGACTATTGTGTGCGTGGCCCAAGGTTCAACATCTGCGATGCTTTAAAAATGTGTTTTACTCCAGAATAAGGCTCATTTAAGCAGTTGTAAACATGTTCAAAAGTGTTTGCGCAACATTAAAGCAGCAGTTAAACAAACTTTAAAACTTATAACCTGTGCACGCATACACGGCCACATCTGCTAACTACGCTGGATATATACATTTCAGTGAAGTAACATCTCACTATGTGCTTACATAACATTACATTCTCTGTTGACTTTAACCTCCAACACACATGGGTATTTCAAATGTTTATTATACTGAAGAATGCTACTTAGATATGCAAGCTGTCGTTAAGGTATACTTTTTAACATGAAAAACATCTCTGACTTTATTGGGATTTGAACCAGGAATGCACAGATACTATGCAAATGCTGTAACCATTACACTATTGACATTAACGTTGCATCTGCCTATTTCCTATTTAGATGATTTTTATGTGTAAGCTAGGCTAAGCAAAGGGCAGAGGCGCCCAAACCCACTGAGCTTCACTTACTCTTGAAATAAAAACATAACAAATAAAATGAGAGACTATAAATTAAATTCCTAACTACATTAGGCATAGCTCCTCACTGACACACTTCATGAGAAACCTTGATGTATGAATAGGCAACAGAATATACACCCCTGGGATCATGTGTCCCAGAACCATACAGCCAGGGGGTGGGGGAGCCCCTCCAGTTTTATAGCTGCAAGACCTGTTGGGGAAATTGAATGATGTTGATGCTTCACGTTAACATGCCCTCTTTAGATCACTAAGTGCCCCTATCACCCTCCACCACCACAGTCCTCAACAGCTTCCGGCAATTCTGCCTGGAATCACTTCATTGGCTATGCTTGACAGAGGCTCAGTTACTTCATCTATGGTGCAGAGAAAGCCAACACACTGTAGCTATGCTTCTAAATGCCCTTGGGCAGATAGCCTATACTTATCTGTGAACCTCTAAAGTGCAGGCCATCACAGACATAATATGTGAATAAACAGAGCTTTCAGATCACAATATATAGTGAAAAATCACCATGTAGTCACAAAACTGTTAAGTACAGCAATAACATACAGAACACTGATACTTAGTCACTCCAAAAGCCTGTCTTGGAAGCTAGTAGACTTGTATAAGTTTAAGGCTTTCTATTGCTTACCAGTAGGTTACCTACAGGAAAAATGAGAAACAAGCACAGATGGGTAACATGCATGCAACAATACCATACCGGCTTGCATGTGTCAGCCTTAGGCTTTGGAATACTGGCCAAGGCTATTGACACCCCCATGGTGCCTTTTTTAGGCAAGTCTCAAAGGTGATTCCCACCTCCGTAAACAACACAATAGTGGAATCATTGAGGGTTATGCCACTCAATGCCAGGGGTTGTAATCACAACATGCACGCACTCACAGCACTCCTCCATATGGACAACATCGACATCTGTGCAGTAACTGAGACATGTTTTAAGGTTCCTGATAGCACACCAGCATTACTGGACTACAACCCATACCACATATTTTGGCCACATAACATGGACTGACAGAGACATGGAGGGGTGTGTATCGATATTCATCAGGGATACCTACACCTCCAGGTTAGTGAGGGAGCATGATACCTCTGAGATCATCCATGTGCAGCTAACATCAGCCACAACTGCAATGTAAACTGTGGCCTGCTACAAATCACCATCTGACCCAGGACCACCACCACTCCTCCTACCTGGAGACAGTAGAAAACATGACAGTCCTACTGAACACCCTGGTATTGGTCGATGTCAACTACACTACCATTAACTGGGAAACGTACTTGAGTGCTCACTTCCAGGCCCAGTGCTTCCTGGAATTTATCACCTCATATGCCCTATGTCAGATGGTAAACTCCCTAACGAGAGGTGGAAACATACTAAAAGAGGTAATCACCAACATGGGTGACAGGTGCACCACAGCAGAGGTAAACCAGTCACTGGTTAGATCTGACCATGGACTTTTTACTGATTTCCACACTCAAGCATCTCCCCCACCCAAGGAAACCACAGTGAATACCTTTCCTACAGCTAAATTCACACTACTAAAGACAGAGGTGGGAGGTTTCACAGCCCCCACGCTAAGGGAAAACACTGATCAAGATACAGAAAGATTTACAAATGCACTATATAAGCACCTACAAGTATGTATGGATTGTGCCATCACTGGTAAACCAGGACTCACTCCTCCTAGACAAGGACACCAATCTGGTGAACCCCTGCAATAAACAGACTATACAACAGAAGTAGGGCAATAGTCCATAAAAACAGCAACACCCAAGAATGGCAGACATCCGTGACCAGTATTATTAAGAAACAGAGGTCCCTCATGAAATCATCCAAGGCTAACATCAACAGGAAAATAGGCAGGGATTCAAAAGATGACCATAAAGCCTTCTTTGGCTATGTCAAGGATCTAAGTGGTAACACACAGATTTGCACTGTGCCAGTGCAATATAGCACAACATATACTGACCCTACTGATATCGCCAATATCCTTGAAGATACATTCATTGCATACTTCACCCCCTAAAGAGCCCACAACAATACCCAGAAAGTACAGTATCCCAGACATCAGAGACACACAGGTGGAAATGGCCCTCTCAGATGGCAAAACACAGTGTCAGTGGAGGCAGATGGTGTCCCAGACTGCATCTTGCAAACACTACAAGACAAACTAACCCCCCACATTTCTTGCCTTCTCATCTGATCCTTTACCTTTTAATCTTACTTTTGTTTTTTGTTTTTTTTGGCACATTCGGTTGCTGCCTGATTTTTATCTACTTCTGGACTGATTTCTATTCCTTCTTGACACTGATATGCCTTTGTAAACTAAGCAGGGAAGTCATCTTACAGACTTAGACTGATTCTCCTCATGTTTCAAAACTTTCACTATGTTTGCATCTTGTGAGGTCAGAAGATATGTATGCAGTCCCACGATTGCAGATGTAGTCAATTTTGAGGAGACCCATACCTTCTTCAGAATGGGGAATATATAATCTTGGTATGCACTGATTTTTATAAATCATTTGAGAAGCATGAATCATTCTTGTAAAAACAACCTATCCCACACCTTTTGGATAATGTCAATCACTCCAAAACTATAAGTTAGGATAGGAAGAGCACATTGGTTTATAGCTTGGACTTTGTTCATAGATATCAACACTGTTTTCAGTATTAATTTAAGTCTTCTAAAATATTCCTTACTAAGTTTTATTCACATTTGTTCATATTTTATTGTTGATTCTTCATCAATTCCCAAATATTCATGCACTTCCCCCCAGATTCTCAAAAGCCTGCACGGAGTGCAAGATGAGTGCAGGAGCTCACGCAGGCAATATGTCTGCCGTGCGATCTAGGAACAGCCGGCAGGGGTGTGCACGACAGCTCCAGCACTAATCTTGCATGGACTAAACCCTGGTATGCAAATCACCTAATTTCCAGGAGAAATCCATGCAAATGAGGTGATTTTGCAATCCAGGAATCTTGCAATAGTCCGTGCAAGACTAGTGCAATCTGCAGAAATGTACTCGGTTAGTAACCGAGTACAGTTCTGCAAAATCCAAAACGGAGCTATGACAGCTTCAAATAAAGGCTGCATATCATTAAGGAAGCATGCCAATGGCCAAGCATAAGGCCATTGGCATTGCAAACCATTTAAAAAATGTAAAAATCAACTTTTATTTTTTTCGACGATCTCGGCTTTTTAAGCTTAGGGCAGCAGCGCACAAACGGGATCGGGGGAAAATAAGAAAATAAACATAAAACGAGTATTCTAACTAAAATCAGTATTCTGCCATGCAAGTCAATGGCAGGCAGAAGACAAACTGGCCAGTGAGTAGTGGTTGCTAAGGGGGGAGGCTCAGTGTGAGACATGTAACTATGCATTAGCAGGCAATCCTATGCAAATTAGGGAAAGGTTAGTAAATCCTATTTTTCCCCAGGGTGTGAGGCAGGTCTCAAGAGTGTAAGAGCATGAACAGCTGGATGCAAGACTAGGATATAGGTGACATCATGGGGGGGGGGGTGTCAGGTATACTGTAAGTGGATTGGAGCCCTGTGGCTTGGGACTGCCCTTAGCTTAGCACGGCTAAGCTAGAGGTGGGTCCAAACTGCCTAGCACTCTTTAGAAAGTGTAAGCGGGTGTGCGCATTGCACACCAGGTCTTACAGGAAGAAAAAAGAAGTTAAACCAGAGCAGTGCTGTGCACATTTGAGCACTCTGTTTTTGCAGCGTGCACACAGGCTTAAACAGGGAGGCAATGGGAAGGGAAAACAGCAGTAGGAAGGTAATCAAGGAGAACTAGCTTAGCTGACAGGTGAAATGTATCCGAAACAGACAGTTACACCAGTAGCAGCTCAGCCCAACCCAGCACACCGCTATAAATGAAGCAAACACCTGTCCCCCTTGTTTTTTCCATAACCTCTGCACCACCGGTGTATACAGATGGGAAAATTTTACAAAACTAAATGAAGAGAAAAAATGTTAGGGGCTGCTTTTGCTATCATAAATCAGCATGTGCAAAAGGCTGAGGGTGATGAGGATGTGAATGCTGCTAAACAACCCATAGTGAGGAGATGGAGAAGAGTGTACAGACCCAGAGTAACCTACAAAGGGCTACATGAGCTGGAGATAGTGGAGCGCTATAGGGTGGACAGGGACCTCCTACAGCAAATTGTTGAGATGTGCCGCCCATGCCTCATACACAGAACTAACAGAGGGGAACCCATCCCAGTGGATACCAAGGTATAAGAATAGTAGCTACAAGTACCTTCCAAAGACCAACTGGGGATATGATGGGGATTTCACAGCCATCAGCATCCAGGGTACTCCACCAGTTCCTGGATGTCATGTCAGCATGTCGGTGAGCACGTATATTTCCCCATCATCCATGAGGCGTTGGCCAGCAATATGTGTCTCTTCCACCAAATAGCAGAATACCCTGAGGTACTGGGTGCAATAGACTGCATGCACATACACATTAAAGCACCACCAGGTGAGCAGGGTAGGGTCTACATCAACCGCAAGGGCTTCCCCTCCATCAACTGCCAGGTCATGTGCGATGCCCAGGGCATAATAATTAATGTGTGTGCTGGCTGCCCTGGAAGCTATCACGATTTCCACATCTAGCATATGATGCAGCTGTACCAGACATTTGCCAGTGGGGACATCCCACATGGTCACCTAGTGGGGGATGCTGGATACGCACTGGAGCCATGGCTGATGACACCCATCAGAAATACACACACACACGAACAAGAACTCCATAATGAGGCACACGCACAAACATGGATCATAACAGAGCATGTATTTGGGACGCTCAAGTCATGGTTCCAGTGCCTGGACACATCCGGTGGAGCCTTGCAGTACTCACCAACTACATGTACCCAAATTGTCCTTGTATGTGCCATGCTACACAATATGATCCTGACTAAACAGCTGAATCAGGAACAGCATAGGGCAGCGCCACACAGCCCCCCAACAGTGCCAAGGCCTGCACAGGCACAGAGTGACCCAGTAGGCAGAAGGAGAGGTGCCCAGTATGCCCTGGCCTTGGCAAAGAGGCAACGCATAGCACATGCACTGACAAAGAAGGGACCCAGGAAATGACACCTCTCTCTGACTCACACATACAGTAAAAGGGATGCCAAACATAATACTACCTGTGCTCAACCATGTATAGGCCAACATAGGCAGCCCTGCAGCACCACCCTCAATACTGGGACACCCACAAGGTAAGTGAATCACACATGCCAGTTGGGAGGGCATATACCCAACAACAGTCACAGCCAGCAGAATAGGTGAAGACAAACACAAACAAATGCTGTACTATGCCCTCTGAATGAGCCCTATGTGTTACCCCTCCCACAGGCCTACACAGACAGACTACAGCAGGCCAGGCAGTTGGATGTAAGTTGTGAAGTCTAGGAAGTCAGAAACTAATATGTAGGTAGTGAAAGCTAAGATCTGTAGTACACTGGTATGCCTCTAGCCAGCATGATAGGTATGTCCACAGATCGAAATGGTGTACCCGACATACCAGTACAGTCCTAGCAACTGAGTAAATGTGTCAGGTATGCCCCACCATCCTACATACACTTATAGTAACAGTCAGGTCTGGCCCCACCCCTGTGTAGAAATGTAGTAACAGTCAGGTGCCTCCCCGCTATGCAGAAATGTAGCAACAGTCAATGCCAAATGACCAATGTATACCCTGCAGACACAGCATGCTACCTGTCAGTGTGCAGCACAAAGGTCAGCACCGCAGCACAAACTACCAGGACTTGATCCATACATGCAATATAGATGGCCATACTGGACATGCTCACACACTTAGATGAATGAAGGCAATGTTAGTCAACAACATACTGAAAGGTCATGCTGGGCATGCTCACACATTTAAACACACGAAGGCCATGTTTGCAGACACATGTCAGTATGCACCACTCCTGCCTTGCACACACAGTGGATGGGAATACAGACATATATGTAAGGACAACACACTATAATAAGCCAAAGGTAGATGGACATAGATGTGTGGAGGAGGGTGACTGTGACAAGGAGCCATCTGGGCCTGTCCCACCCAGCACACAGCCAAAGGGCCCCAAACACATGAGGTGCAGGTGTAACTCATTGCAGATACTAGCCACCAGTATCTGTCATCATGACAAGCTATATGGTGCACATGCTAGCCGTGCAACATGACTGTACAAGGAAGTAGTCGCCTAGTAGCTGTATACACGTACCTGTGGCATATGACCCCATGTGTGCCTGCATGTGGCATGACAACCCCTACATGAATGGGTTATGGCGCATGCACACACCATCCTCCCCATAGCAGTATCCTGACAAGCCTGCTGAGGTCATCCAATGTGAAATACACCTTTGGGAGAGCTGTAGCTCAGTAATCCCCATGGTGCGTTCCATAACTGTGTACTGCTGTACTGATAAACTAATTAGGTAGTAGTTCTAACCCCAGACTTGGCAACTGTGTGAGTTTGTGTGCGTGTCTCTCTTTCTCTGAGTGTGTAGAGAGAAATGCTTTTTAGGCTACTCACACTCCGTACAATTCATATACTCACCTTTGGCAAGGCTGCTGATGTCACTCACCTAGCAATACACCTCTGGGAATGTCATAGCCCAGTAATCTCCCTAGCGTGTCCTGTAACTGCATACTGCTGTAGGGGGATAAAGTAGTTAGGTAGGTGTTCTAACCCCAGAACTGGCAACTGTGTGTGTTAGTGTGTGAATCTTTGTGTGTGTGTCTGAGTACAGAGCAATGCTTTTTAGGCTACTCACACTCCATACAGTTCATATACTCAACTTTGGCAAGGCTGCTGATGTCACTCACCTGGAAATACAACTCTGGGAAAGAAACAGCCTAGTAATCCCTGTAGCATGTCCTGTAACTATATACAGCTGTCATTTGTTAAAGTAATTAAGTAGGTGTTCGAACCCTAAACTTGGCAACTGTGAATGTGTGTGCGTGTCTGACTGAGTAGAGAGCAATGGTTTTTAGGCTACACACACTCTGTACAACTCATATACTCAATATTGGCAAGGCTGCTGATATCACTCACCTAGAAATACACCTCTGGGAAAGTCACAACTCGATAATCTCCATAGTGTGTCTTGTAACTGCATACTGCTGTAGTGTGATATAGTGGTTAAGTGGATGTGCCAACCCCAGACATAGCAACTGTGCATGTGTGTGTGTGTGTGTGTGTGTGTGTGTGTATGTGTGTGTGAATCTGTGTGTGCATGTGCCTCTGACTGTCTTAGACCGAGTAGAGAACAATGCTTTTTAGGGTACTCACACTGCTTAGAATTCATATACTCAACCTTGGCAAGGCTGCTGATGTCACCCACCTAGAAATACACCTCTGGGAAGGTTGTAGCTAAGTAATCACTGTAGTGCATCCTGTAACTGCGTACAACTATAGTGTGATCAAGAATTGTGTTAGGGTTCCGTCTCCACCCATAGCAGTTCTGGGTGTTTTGTGTGTGTTCCAATGTCTGTGCATGAAGGAATGCATTATAGGCTTGCTCACAGTACATTTCAAATGCCTTACTTTGGCAATCCTGCTGATGTCATTCATTGTGATATACACCTTTGGAGAAGGACTTCTCTAGTAATCCCTGTGGTGTGACCTATAACAGCTCCATGCTGTAGTGTGATATAGACCTTGGTCAGGGGTTCTATACCCACACGTTAGTTGTGGATGCTTTGTGTGTGTGTGTCTCACTGTGGGTAGGGAGCAATGCATTTTAAGCTAGTCACTCACAGTAAAGTTGAAATGGCCTTATTTGGTAATCCTGCTGATGTCATTCAATGTGAAATACACCTTTGGGGAAAAAGTACTCCAGTAATGTCCATGGCGAGTACTATAACTGCTGTAGTATAACAAACTAGTTAGGTAGGGGTTCAACTCCCGGGCATAATAGGTGTGTGTGTGGTTGTAAGTCGTATCTGGTGTAGAGGTGGTTGTGAGTGTGGGCAATGTGGAGGGGGTTTTGCTTATTTCTTTTATGGTGGCCCTACTATATATTACAATGTCAACCATACAGGGATAACAGATGTAAATTAGCTGAGAGGCTGGGATGCAAATACATACCTATACATGTGATATCAAGACCAGCCACTTGTTTGGCTGTGGGGGGGCACCTATTCGTACAAGATATATAGTGGTGGGGCTTCTCAACCCCATTAACGGTGTATGTGGACATATGTGTATTTGTTAATCTGCCATTGCTATCTACAAATGTATGGCCATATATACCTATATAGATTTACACATCTGCTAATATATATATATATATATATATATATATATATATATATATATATATATATAAAAATCTATGTCCGTATACACCTATATAGATATATATCTGTGTACACATATGTAAAGTGCTGTGTATATGTAGACATATAGGTGTAGACACATATATGTGTCAATGTAGGCATATGCATGTATATATGTGCATATATATTGATATATATATGTATATAGTTTTAGAAAGTAATATATATATCTACATATCTAGATATGTTGTATCTGTTTAGATATTAATATAGGTACACACACATACAACTAGATGTTGGCATACATTCTCTGTACTGTTGCATGACTGGAGTGGATGATATGTTTCTGCAAATATCAAATATCTTAGTATCTGTCACGGCTTAGTGGTGAATCACTTTCACTATGGTATCCAGGGTCCTTGGGTTGAGCCCTGCAAGAGCTGTTTATTTTGTTGCTGGGCAGAACACGGCCCATTGGATACACAGTGATTAAGGCACTTTAAAGCAGTTGTACGCAGATTTGCGCGGGTTTGCTAAGCAATTCAGCAGCTGAGTATAAGAAACTGTAACCAGACTTTAGCAGTGTTTACCTCCGCACAAACCCACGTACAACTGCTTTAAAGTGCCTTAATCACTCTGTATCCATCGGCCCTTGTTCTGCCTAGCAACAAAATAAACAACCTCTGCTAGGCTCGAACCCAGGACCATGCACACAATAGCTCAAGTGATTTAACTCTAAGCCATTTCAGATATTCATAACCTTGCTGTATTCACAAACATATCATCCAGCCCAGTCATACAACAGTACAGAGAATGTATTCCAACATGTAGATGTATGTGTGTGTGAAAATATATTAATGTCTAAACAGATATAACATATTGATATATGTAAATATATATATATATATATATATATATATATATATATATATATATACATACACATATATGTATATATGTAAGCAGATATATATAGCGATATAGGTATATACGAGCATACATCTGTAGATAAAGTGGGAACATAGCAGTAACATATATGTCCACATGCTCCATTAATGGGGTTGACAGGCACAAACAACATACATCAAGCACAAATAGGTATTCCCCCCACAGCCAAACACATCTGCCCTGCAATACACTACCAACTCTTGCAGATCCCATAACCAGGACCTTACACGGCAAGGGCACACAGCGTTAACAGTACTTTATCCCACCTGTATGATATCAGGCTAGTATCAGTAACATATCATGCAGTGCATTCAGGCTCATAATAACTCCCATATTGCAGTCATCTGTTACCTTTGTTAGCCAGTGTCCCGTACTGTTGGCCTGTACTTCAGAGATGTAGATGCCAAACAACAGTGGCCCCAGGACTGAACCCTGAGGTACTCTACTTATCACTTGTTTGGGGATAGAGCTGGAGTCAGTTATACCTACAGTTTGGGTTCTGTCAGTAAGGTATGTGGCAATGCAGTGAGTGGCATAGGGATGTATGGCTGGATTAGTATGTTAATCTATGTTTCCAGACTGGGGGATGGTGTTGAAGGGCTTGGCGAGGTCCACATAGGCTTTGTGGACTGCCTTACCCTCTTCAACAGCTATGCAGACTGAGTCAAAGCAGTCAATTAGTTTCAGAAGACAAGACTGGGTCTCCATGAGCCCAATCTGTGTGGCGTCCAGTGTTTGAGGGTTGCCAATGTCTGCGTTCAAAACATACACTATTGAAGGCCTGTTTTAGGTCATCTTTGTAACACATTCAACTAGCTTATAGCTTATAGCTTCTTGATTAATGTCTTTTGGTCATGTTATATAACCCAAGGGACCTCATATATCTATGATTTATGATGTTGAAGGGGCTTATTTGATGTATGCAAGTACCCAATATTCACATTTACTATTCTAGTAGGATATATGGGTTTTTTTGATACAATCTGATTTTGAGATACCATTCACATTATACAGGTATCAATATAGTATGTCAAGTAATTCTTATAAATATTATTGACCATCATCTGATACTCCATATACTGGTTATTGGGGTAGTGGACATACAAAATTGAGGATTGATTCAGACATTGGTCATAATATTGGTATTTATACAGCTGTTTTGGGCTGATTTAACTACTAGACAACAATAATTAATCTAACTTTTTACATCCAATACATTTGGACTTCATTTCATTCTTAGGTGGTTAAGATAGTTAACAGGTAGAGGACAATATTCATATTTGTATTATTATACCACTATGTGTTTGGCCACACCTCCTATGTGCTAAGGATGTCATTATCTATGAAGGAATTTTCCTAATATGTTCTTTGTATTTTAGGTTTATGTAACCATTTGGTGGACATACAAAATTGATGGCTGATTTTGATATTGGTCATAATACTGGTATTTATACAACTGTTTTTGGGCTGATTGTATTATTAGTCAATACCAACCAATCAAACTTATTACATTTTGTATATTATCTAGTGAATGGTTGTGTTCAGAAATATTTTTCTGTATAGTGGGTCCAATATTATTTTTATTATTATTTTATTATTTTTACAACTATTATTATCCGGCCACTGCTTTGGTCATTTAAGGCTATACATTCATGACCTAAAGGGAGGATAGGAATTCTTATATATAGCCTATTTCTGGTGCAATACTGTTTTATGACATATTTGGATATTGATTATCTGTTACTTCCCCTGAGATACTGGTATTCTATACTTATTACTAATTGGATTTATATCACTTTTTTCATTTTTGGACAGGTCTCTTCTTTGGGTTCTTTTTTTGTTCTGGCACCGCAATATTCTCCAATTTGCCACACTGGGTTGGTTCATTATGAATCTGGACAGTATATTGCAGGGTATGTGTGCTGATAGGGAGGATATCCAAGTCTTTGGACTGGAATCTATCCCAAGCAACAATATCACTGATCAACAGGTTGCCCCTTCAAATAATGGTTGTCAATCTGCCTTTTTCAATCTAGAGAAAGCCCTTAAAGGGCTAAGACCAAATATTTGGCATTTACGTCTTTTTAAGGCCTATTTACATAAAAAACTTGTACCACGTGGACTTAGAATTAAGTTAAAACCCATGGTCAGCAGATCTGAAGAGAGGTTGACCAATGAGTGGTTTGAGGCAGCTCAAGAAGGATCTATGAAGTTTGTACAAATACTGTCAGATTATTATGAAAGGACAATAGATTCTAATATTGCTGAGATTAAAGATCTCAGTAGGATTTGCAAACAATTTGAATCTAACAGTAATTATGGTACCTTGGTAGCCAATTTATCTAGGGAACTGACCCAGTATGACAAACTGACGAAAGATAGAAAAGTCAAAAAGTTTAATCGGGACGTCAATGACTATGCTAGGGGACGCCCTTTTGAACTTCAAAAGTCAGTCAGATTTAAGGACATGACTATGGGTAAAGGCGGTGCCAGAGCAAGGAAACGACCTAGACCAATTCTTAAAAATAAAGAGCAGACATATACCAGTACCTCGGGTGATGAGTCTTCCCCCACTGACAGTGAGGGCATTACATCTGACCACTCACCTTATAAAAAAAGAAGTAATATACCTACCCCTTTTGGGGTAAGAAGAAACGACGCGGGGGGAGGAAACACCGTAATAGGTCCGGATTTGGAATCAATGGATGGAATAGTTCAAGCCTTTCTAAAATAGATGAAACTGCATTTCATAATGTCCTTAATTTGTCTAAAGTTGAACTCACTCTGGAACAAGAAGCAATCCTTAATAAAGGCTTAGGGTTTGTACCTGGTTTCTTTTGTGATCAATACCAAACAGTCAATGATGTTTTGGAATTTTGCCGCTGTTTGAATTTAAAGATATTTTTTTCTGATAGTGTTAATAGTATAGCTCAAAGATCTACTGAGCTTAGGTTCCTTAAATCTACATTCCAACCCCCTGCTAATACGCATGTTACAGCTTTTCAACAGGCTGTACTTAGGGACTTACATTTTCCACCTTATGGCTTCAACATTCTTAAAGATAATATTCATGAGACTGAAAAACAGGCGCTTGAAGAATTGAAAAATAATAATGATATAGCAATTGTTAAGGCAGACAAAGGTGGGGCTGTAGTGGTTTTGGATATGGATTACTACACACAGGAAGGGTTACGACAGTTATCTGATAAAAAATGCTATATGAAAATGGACATTAATCCCACTACTACTTTTAAAACAGAGATAGATAATTTCCTGAGTAGTGCAGTTGAGAATGGTATTTTATCTACTACCATTGTCAAACATTTGACGGTTAAAGATCCAAATAAACAGATACTTTATTTACTTCCTAAAATACATAAATCTTTGACCTCCCCACCTGGCCGACCTATTGTGTCTGGTCATGGTTCATTAACGGAACCACTTTCAGCCTTTTTGACAGAATATTTGAAACCATTGCTTGTCCATGTGAGAGCCAGAATCAAGGACACCACACAATTTTTACAAATTATAGCAGAGACTGAAATTGAATCGGACTGGTTGCTTTGTACATTAGATGTAAAATCATTATACACCAGTATCCCACATTGGGCGGGTCTTCAAGCACTACAGTTTTGGCTTGAAAAATCTAATTTATATCCTCCTGGATTCAATACACTTTTGATTTGTATGTGTGAGCATGTTCTGAATAAAAACATATTCTTTTTTCAAGGCGAATGCTATTGGCAGTTACAAGGCACTGCAATGGGGGCATCATTTGCCCCTATATATGCAGACCTTTTTATGGCCTATTTGGAGGAATATCTGATATGTGACACTGCTCATAACATTTACATTGTAGAAATGGATATCTGGCGTAGATATCTTGATGATTGTTGGATGGTGTGGCGGGCAGATACGGAATATCTTAAAGAATTTGTGGAGTATTTGAACAGCAACATTTGGGGCATTGAATTTACAGTCAATAGTAATAGGACCACCATTGAATTTTTGGATGTTAATGTGTATAGAAAGCCTGATAACACACTAGGCACCAAAATATGCAGGAAATATCTTGAATACAATACATTGCTACATGCCTTAAGCATGCATCCCCACCACACTGTCCGGAACATCCCTAAATCACAGTTTCGCCGTATCAAAAGAATTAATTCCAGTCAGGAGGATTATGAGCTAGCCAGTTCGGATCTTGTGAATAGATTCCTTGATAGAGGGTATTCTGATTTTGATATCAGATCTGCCAAATATTGGTCTGATAAACTAACTAGGAACCAGCTTTTAGAATATCAGGACCGTGAGAAAAACCAAAAAGGTGATACGGTCTTGAGATTAGTTACTACATATGGCAGAAATAATCAGATTATCAGAGGGGTTGTGGACAGAAATTGGAATATCTTGATGGCTAATGAGATTCTCAGACAACATCTGGGGACACGTTGCCAATTTTCTTACAGAAGGGGCAAAACTTTAAGTTCTATTTTCTCACATTTCAAACATCATGGTAGTGGAGGTGCCCGGTATAAACAACTAACTATGATGGGCAAAGAATTGATTGGTACTTTTCCTTGTGGACATTGCATGTCATGTACTGACATTAATAAAACGAAATCTTTTAGCAGTGCCAATACTAGCAAGTTATATGATCTAAAGTTTTTTGCGAACTGTTCGATGAGTTGGGTGATATATCTTGCCACTTGTCAATGTTCCGCGTTTTATGTAGGAAAAACCTCTCGGCCATTAAAAATTAGAATTGGGGAACATAGGAGCAACATCAGAAATAAGAAAATCACCAATGCCCTTTACCAACACACAGTTAAACATCCCACGGCCAAATTTAAATTCACTATTATTGATCGGATAGTTGGTGACAGAAGTCACCAACAAGGATGGGAGAATATTTTGACACAAAAAGAAAAATATTGGATTGTACATTTGGGTGCATTATTCCCCCCTGGTATTAATGACCATCTTTAGTCTATTCAGATAGGTACTGTACCTTGCTGACCAAACCAATATACATTGGTCTTCATATATATTTTATACACATGGGAATGCATTATTTGATGCTATATATAATTTTTATCAATATGCAGTATTTTTATTAATATGCAGTTTTTCTAACCATGTATTACATTGTGATTCTCATGTGTACATTTATTTTTCCATTTTTGAAGGCATATATTGTACCTTTGGTGTTTAAGGTCTTATTAGACCATTATACTGCACGCTGGTGTTTAAGGTCTTATCAGACCATTATATTGCATTTTGATTGGATGATTTTTGTTTAATTGATACTATAAATAGTATCAGGTGCATTTGTTGGCTTTTTCCCTTATTTTCTACGCTCCACTGAAGAAGGGGCAACCGAAACCGGTTTGGAGCTGGATATATCTTTATATCCTATGTCACATTTCTAATAAATCATTTGGAACATTCATTGCTGGCTGTTGTGTGTATTATGCGTTCAAAACATCCCTGATAATGCATTCCATGGCCATGCAGATCGGGCATGTCAGACTGGATGCTGTATTCTTAACTGTAGGTAGTGTGTTGTCTGCCTGTGTGGCTGTGATTACTGGGCAATGGAACCCCTTACATATTGACATGGGCCGTTTTGGGGTGTGAAGGGGTGAATGTGACACTAAATCAATCTGCCAGAATATTGGCACATTCTGTGGGAGCAGTCTATGTAATGCCATTCTGTTGCAGCTCAGAGCACTTTTCAACATTGCCAGTTAGAATTCGAACATAACTATAGAATGATGTGTGGTTGTCCATGGAATATGTGGTGATTTTAGTTAAATAATCAGCTTTGGAGAATTCCATGAGGGATCTCAGTGTCTTACTGGAGCTGGTAAAGGAGTTGTTTGCATCCTTGGATTATCCTTTTTTCTTCAACAATGTCTACCGTCTGTTGTATACTCTGTTAATCGCAAGAGACCACCAGACTGGCTTGATTATTTGGGTGGTAAGCATCGTGGTTCCATGTGGGATGTCAGGAATCATGCACAAGTGGCTGTGCTCATACAGTGCCTTAGTGCAGGATTCATCAGTTGAACTGTCAGCTCCTGTCTCCATGGGTGTCACAAACATTGCCACTTCTGCCTTGAGTATCATGAAGTTGGCCTTGGAGAGGTCTTTTACATTTTACAGACAACTGTATATGCATTCCTGTCACATGTTCAGTTTGATTAGGCTATGGTGGGATTTGTCTGGTGGAACCACAGTCCCATGTACTGTTGTGATGGCTTAGTGGTTAATTACTGTAACTAGAGTGTTCAGGGTCCTGGGTTCATGACCTGCAAAGGCAGGTTATTTTTGTTCTGGCCAAAACAGCAGTGAATGCATACAGACTGATTAGGACAATTTAGGTTAGTCACACTCAATACAATTCAAATGCCCTACTTTGGCAATCCTGCTGATGTCAATCACTGTGAAGTACACCTATGGGGAAAAAGTACTCCAGCAATCTCTGTGGTGTGTGCTATAACAGTGTAATGCTGTAGTGTGATACGGAACTCTGGTAGGGTTTCTATTCCACACATGGGAGTTGTGGATGCTTTTGTGTCTGTTCCTGTGCTTGTGTAGAGAGCAATGCATGTTTGGCTAGTCACACTCACTACAATTCATTCACTCTACTTTGGCAGTCCTGCTGATGTCACTCACTGTGAAATAAACCTTTGGGGAAAGAGTCTTCTACTAATAATCTCTGTGGCACATTCTGTAATAGCATAGTGCTGTAGTGTAATAAATAGTTAGGTAAAGGTTCTAATCCCAGATGTGTGTGTCTTAATGTGTTGATGTTTGTCATTCATGTTCTGTGTGGAGGTGGTTGTGAGTGTGCAACAACTGGACCCAATGTTGAGTGTGTTTTTAATATTTCTAATATGGTGCCCCTAGCATAAATCACAATATCCACTGTGCAGGGATAACAGATTTGATATCAGTACATAGTCAGTCACGGGTTCGATACCCTGGACTGGTAGGTGTGTGGCACAAACATGCTTACCTTTTACTCTCCCAACCCACCCTGACTTATCTTTGCCTCTGTCTGCCTCTCTCACTCCCTCTCTGGTGGATGTGGAGACTTACACCTGCTTTGCTTAGGCAGCGGCATGTGTATTGTCAGTGATGCTCATGATCAGCTGATGGCCTCTGCACAGATTACAGCCCTCCTCTAGCTGATTGCATGTGGAAGAGCTGTGGTAACATTCCCATAGCCAATTGCATGGAAACATACTCCAATATCTAGGAACATCTTGTTGGTGTTGGGCCTTTTCATTCACTGTGAGCAAGAACTAGATCTGTTTGGCAGATAGCATCACAGATGGATTGGGGACTTACCTCTGGCAATATACACTGTGAAAACAGGCCAACACACAGGAGGGGGGTGTGCCTGTCTAGACTACAGACTGTAAGTACTGCTATACTGCAGTTGGTGTACTATTGGTTTAACAGGGTGTGTGTGGATATGCCTGTCCTACATGTTTTAATACTTACCATGGCAGTGCTATGTTTATGAGGAAATCCCATCTGTAGGGTCATCTGCAGACTGGGCAGTGTGTGGTGCTTTGTGTTCCTTGTGTTACCCACAGAGCACCTATCTTTCAACTGCAGAAGGTAGTGTGAGGATTGCAGTCAATAGATGGTGACAGCCGGGAGAGTTACTGATGTCATATCCCTCATAGGACATATGTTGCATCAAACCCTGTTATGACAGAAAATGTATGAGGTCATCACTGCAACATGCCAATATTGGGCCTGTGTTGGTGCCTCCAGCCACAACCCTGTCAACCTTTGTACATATGTCATGCAGTAGGGGGTGCATATGTTCTGTACATCATATTCAGTGACAGCATATCTGATAAGCCAGTGAGATATCAGACTGCTACATATGTTATATATAGTAGGGGTTATATTTGAGGACATAACCTGGGCATTCTGTGATTGTGTGTACAGTACTGAGATATGTGTAAGTCTGGTAATTGTCGACAGTGTGTGTATATTGCATATGTACTTTGGTCTGTGTAGAGACTGTGGTAGATGTCATTGTTCTTGGCCCTGTTCTATCTGATGTTACATGCTGCTCCACTGTATGTCACCCTATCAGCTTACATGTTTGTAGGGGTAGACACAAACATGTCCCAAACCACAGACAGCCATCAGACCACATTGTGTAGTGGCCCAGTATATGTAGGGTTGTTGTGTGAGTGGCCCATATGAGGATGGTGTACATCAGATAGTCCATATACTGTAATAGTACGGTAGCTTACCATATGTGGCTCTGGCTGTGTTCACATTGGTTGTGGTTATGCACTTTCACACAGGTGTCTGTTACTCTTTGATGTGACATGCCTGTAGAGCCTGCTGTCTATGCAGGTACATGTGTATTCCCACACAGGAGATGTAGCCCAGTGCTGGGTCAGTCTGCCTGTAGCCTGCACTGTGCTTTGTTACATGCCTAGCAGTTTACTGTACTCATCCAGTGAGATGTCATGTCCAGATACTTGCCAGATGTACTGCTGCCTGGCCACCATAACAGTCATGTCTGTCAGACAAAGCAGTGGGATGCTGTTCAGATGCATGTCACTAACAAGTGTATAGTATGTTGCCATGGCACCTCTGTACCAGCGGTTATTATGTGTCAGGACAGACAGGGGTGTATGAATGCATAACCAATGGGGCAAATGTATACTAGTATGTATGTGTTATACCCATCTACATAGCTGTTATATCCACATTGATAGGCCTGGTCCACATGTCTTGCATGAAGGGATTCTGTGTGTACCCCTGGACTGACCCGAGTGTGTCAGACTGTCCAAATATATTGGCCATATCGCAGCTGTAGTCCACAGGGGCATTACTGTGCTAGCAATGGTACTGTACTATGATGACCTTAGGATGTCTGTAAGCAGCCAATGGCGCACATGGTAACAGCAGATGTGGCCTCCCACACGCACCATTTCTGTGAAGACAATCCCTATTACAGTAACAATAGTCTACAAATATACCTGCACTACTTATGTAACATCCCGTTGCACTGAGAGGTTGGGACTATTGGGGCTGAGGCAGGGCTCCACTCCATGTGCAGGACATATGGTGAACATATATGTATAAATGAGTATACATATATCCATATAGATATGTACACATATACATATATTGCTTACTGTATGACAACGATTTTACACATATGTGCCTGTGTTCCAGCCTCTGTCCTTCACCTACATACCAAACTTTGCACATATGACATGCTGTCAGGGGTTGTTATGTAGTGGGCTGTGTGTATGTCATGCTGTCATTCCTGCCATCACTCCACTGCTGTTGTGTCCCCCACACATACTGGAGGGTTAGGGCCATATATGTGTGGGTTTCACCTACACAATACATGTGTGCCCTAATGCACTATAGAGGCCAGTGTATGTAACAGTGGTATATGGCCCAATATTAGTGAGTGTAGGGGGGTGCACCATGACTAACCTAGCCTGTTACAACATGTGTGGGTATCTGGGATAGGCTGCCTTAAGGTATCTGGATGTGCTTTAACATACAATCCACCTTGGGTAAATGCAGGCCTACTGCCTCCTGCTATATGGGATGTTCTGTTTGTCAGTGTGATTGTGATGGTGTCAGGTATGCCTTGTTATGTAACAGATACATCCCATTGTGTCATCTGGGGTCTGTCCACCATAGTGACTGTGTACAGAGTGTAGATAGAGGCTGCTGACCTATACATCTGTATTACATACTGTTGATTGTCTGGTATGCTGTGGCCCAGTCTTTCATTACTAATGTACTACTTGTAGGCTTCGGCCTGGACAGCAACATATGTCAACTTTTCCAGACTACTGTCTTAGTATAACTGTTTCACAGTTGCATTCATATGGATGTCAGTGTCTAAACAGCTATATGACATGGCATTTACAACTGTCATAGTACACAAATAAAGGTTTCACATTCATTTATGCACACCTGTCTGCGGTGTTATACTCTTTGATATGTCTGTGGGTATATGTTACAGGCTATGAATGTCATTCATATGGGTGGCTCATACAGTTTACAGTTGGTAAGGAGGTGATTGTAGGAATACTGGCTGCTCCATATTGTGTGCACGTACTACATTTGTATATTACTGTACAAATCTCTGTGTGTGTATATGTAGGTACATATATATATATATATATATATATATATATATATATATATATATATATATGTATATATATATATATATATATATATATATATATATATATATATATATATATATATATATGTGTGTGTGTGTGTGTGTGTGTGTGTATATATATATATATATATATATATATATATATATAGATATATATATATATAAAACCTGTATCTGCATATATGTGTCTGTGTATATGTATCCTAGTGATGGCTATGTCATGTCTGGTCCTAGTTATGGGATCTGCAACACTTGGTACTGTATTACAGGGGGGTCATGCTTGGCTGGGAGGGGAGTATACCTATTCGTACCAGACGTATATTGTGTGGGGCCTCTCAACTCCATTAACGGTGCATGAGGACATATATGTTTTGTTATTTCCCCATTATCTACAGATGTATGTCCATATATACCTATATATATATATATATATATATATATATATATATATATATATATATATATATATCTGCTGACATATATCTATAACCTGCCATATATATTTAGACATGTAGATGTGAACATATATATCTATAGATGTAGGCATTTGCATGTTTATATGTTCATACATATCTATCTATCTATATATATATATATATATATATATATATATATATATATATATATATATATATATATATATATATATATATACACACACACACACACACACACACACACACACATATATATTAATATGTTGTAACCGTTTAGACATTAAGATATTCACTCACACGCATACATACATACATCTACATGTTGGAATACATTCTCTGTACTGTTGAATGACTGGGCTGGATGAAATGTTTGTGAATACATCATGGATATGTATATTTGAGATTGCTTAGTGGTAAATCACTTTGGCTATGATGTGTAGGGTCCAGGGTTTGATCCTATCAGAGGCTGCTTATTTTTTTGCTAGGCAGAACAAGGGCTGTTGGATACAGTGTGATTAAGGCAGTTTTGAGCAGTTGTAAGTGGGTTTGGTGGGTTTGTGTGACGGTAAACACTGCCAACCTCCGCTTATGTTTTCTTACAGTCAGTTAGCTTTAGATTTCTCAAGCTGTCTAGGCATAGCTTAGACTCATGCAAACAAACGCAATCCCGCTTTCCGCTGCTTAACAGTGCTTACTACCACTTACCCCCATGCTAATTCCTTTAAAAGGAAAGAAAAAGGGGTTGATAGGAAAGTGGTGAAAAATGGGGCACAAAGACGAAAAGACAGAAGGGAAAATAGCTAGGCATGTGCAGGAAGCGTATAGGAAAGGTCCATAGCTGCCCATTTCTTCTACAGCAGCAGCTGTGCATATACACTATATTTGAAGGTACATTTGGACCCTCAAACCCCTGGGAGAGGGGTGAGGACAACATATATTCATTGTGATGCCAATTAGACCAGATTATATGTGTCCAGTGGACACATGTGCAAAATGGACAGCTATGTATGGGGCGAGATTTTTTTTTGTGGGAACAGATTGCCCTTTTTTTTCAGGTGAGATTGGGATGTTTGGGAGGGGTAGTAAGTTTATTTGGGGAGGGAAATTTGATAGGTTAAAAGACAAGACACACAAGACGCATACAGGGCCGGTATATGACACATGTGGGGGGTAAACACCTTGAACAGGGAGGGGTGTTTGGAAGTCACAAGCCCATGAGCCCCCAACTGTAAACAGTGGGACTGCGGTCTACACCCATGAGCAGTCACCACTGCACCTTCACTGCCCTGAAGGTGGCTGTGCTGGGGGCTGTGTAGGAGGGGCAGGCTCACCCTCTAATAGCAACACTCAGCCCTCAAGCTGGCATAGCCACTCTCGATACTCCAGATCGAGCTCCCTACACACCACATCCCGGACCTGTTGAAGGGGTGACAGGTTCCCCTCTGCACCCGATCTGAGGAGGGGATGAGCCCCATCCTCTGCAGCGGTTCCTCCCAAAGGTGGTGCAGGGCCCACGGAGGAGGAGGTCCCAGGCTGGGCCCCAGATGTGCTGGTGCCCTATGCCATGGCCAGCTGAGGTGAGACAAGTGCGTCCGCTGGGACCGGCCTTCCCATAAGAGCTGTGTTGTCACAGGTTTATGGCAGATATGGGTTAGTAACAGTCAACAGCATTCAGGATTAGTTATATCTGCATGCATAGGTATTCCCATTAACCCGACACACCAGATTTAACACAGATGAAGTTGTAGCAGCAAGCGTTCCTATACATCAGATAATTACAATGATAGCAGCAAAAGAATGCCAGAAACCACAGTCCGAAGCTCACCGAAAGAACACAAAGCTGTCTTCCTGTGTAATACGGTGGATAAACAGTTTTCAAAATAGTTTAAAAGAATCCATTGACAGCAACCATTTGGCGAATAAACCACTTCAAGCTGCTTAGCAAAAACAAAGCAGTACGCTGTCACAAACAGGTATACACGGTATCCAAATACTGCCCAACAGTATGTATCCACAGACACAATATAAAACCAAATGTCATTTATTTAAAATCACAGCAAAATCATAGCATGAATAGGTTTATCATGAATAGATTTAACGCAGTTGCAGAGCAAGCAGAACACATGCATATATGGAACAACAGTGGCCATTACAGGAGCATGCGGGTTTCATTGATGCCAACAGGCCACCAATGTGGGTGTATTTTAACATGGCACATGCACAGAAACAAATGTGAATATTTATTAATCATTAGGACATATGTCCCAAAAAAGTTTGGAGTGTACGCATACCAGTTGAGGAGTGTCATTGAGTTATTATGCACATATGGTAGGGGTGAGAGAGAGGGTTCAATTAACAACTAATATATCCTTGTAGTTTTCTCAACATTCTTAGTCACTGCAGTGATCTTTCCCTTACATGTATTATTACACTACACAATGGCCTTATATTGTACACTGGTATGTTTATAGATTATTATATATGTGACCTGTGTCTTAAATACAGGCGTGACAGTCTGCAGGTGTTAATGCAACATATGTTGGGAATTGCTGTCATACACTTTGGGTGAGGTGATAGAATGACAGGCTTGTTTTCATATACATTCTCTGACTATGTACACATTTGACTATCAGTTATATGTCATTGACAACTGCCTACATTTCTTGGATCATCACACTGAACTTTCAGGGGAACAGGGTACCCAGCTGGTGATATGGGCCATTTATCTGAACATGCTGGACAGATGAGAACAGTTGTGGGGTATAAATATGCATACAACTTACAATTATAACATTCAAGAAAATCCTGTACAGTTGTTGGGTGTAATTATGCATACAGCTTTCTATCTGAACATTGTATCACAGTCTGTACAGTTGTGGGGTATGATTATGTATACAACTTAGTAGCACTCCCAGGAGTCGAACTCCTGCTGTGTGTGACAAAAAGTATTGCTAACATCACAGTACACTGTGCTATCAGGAAATTGATGTAAAGTTTTCGACTGTTTTCTATCTCACTCTCCCTAGCTTGTACACTATGACTGACCTATTGGCACTTCTGACATTGTTATGCAGGACTTCATACCCATTTTATCTGCATACCACTGTGTGGGTGACACTGCTTAAGATACAACAGTACTATTTATGGTATGGGTCAGATCACAAACATATGAGAGAAGAGTAAATAGAAGCACTCCGGGGGTTATATCTTTATTCACAGACTATTAACATATTTATTTCTACTGGTACAACACTTTCTAAGGCTCTTATCATCTTTGTTATGACAGTACATGCAGACTGATTACTAACCTGCCTCGTGATGCAGCCTTTACAGCCTAGCATCATGGGCTTGCTGGCCCACTCATCTGCAGCTGTCAGAGAAATGCATTGATATTTAGCCATACCTATCCATAGTATACACAAGCTAGGCAATTATTTATTACTTAGTAGAATGTGTACTTAGTACTGGGGCATTGGCCATCTGCTGACACTCCTGGATCCACTGTTCCAGGACATCCCCCCTCCACCACTTCAGGTCAGCATGGTGGTGTCTGACCTGCTCACCAGTCCGGGGATTCCTGTGGCACTGGTGAGGTCATGGGCAAGACTGTCCCATGCCTCCATTTTGTACTGCGAGCCCTGGTACTAGCCCTGCAGTAGTCTCTGATTATGGTGTTTTACCAGGAGCCATACCATGAATTTTGACTCTTGGATGCCCCAGTGCTGCGCTCTGAATCAAGTGCCTTCACCCACACCAGCCATTCTGCCTGCAGTAGGATGCTTCAACCAGTTATGAAATGTATTCCCACCTGTGGGGTTAAAATACGGCCATTTTCCCACACTTTGCTGTGATTGGCTAGTTTTGAACAGGCTAAGCTATGGGCACACCTGCTTACATAAGGTTGGCACTGTTTAAAGAGGTATACCACTAGGCAGATTGAATTGGCTCCCCTACACATTGCTTACACTTACTAACTTGAGCTGTGCTGCGGTTAGCATTGCTTAATAGTTAATTAGCACTATATTTGCCATTTGGCAATGATTTATTCTTCATTACGGGTTATATATGTGTCTGGTATCCGTGATTCATGTGTACATACACTGTATGGGGACCTGGAGACTTCTACACTTTATTACAATAACACCTCCAATCTATGCTTACTGCAGTACTCCAGTTCACATATTTATGTTCTGTGGCAGGTTATACCACTTCACACTGTACATAGATTCAGTTCACATGTTTGGTTTGATTCTCCTGTGGTGAAGATTAGTTTGCTGATACCTAATTCATATCTATTGCTATGATGGCTTAGTGGTCAACTACTGTGATAATAGTGTACAGGGTTCTGAGTTTAAACCTTGCAAAGACAGTTTATTTTGTTGCTGGGCAGAACATGGGCCGTTGGGTCCAGAGTGATTAAGGCAATTTAAAGCAGTTGTAAGCGGGTTTGCACGATGGTGAGTACTGCTAACCTCCGGTTACAGTTTGTCACACTCAGTTAGCTTCTACTTTGCTTAATCTGTGTAGGCAATGCTTACCCCCATGCAAATACACTTAAATATGCTTACTAGTGCTTATATATGCTTACTACTGCTTATTTGTGCTTAAACCTGCTTACTAGTGCCTTATTCATTATGACACTAACACTTCACATGTGCATTTCATGCGGTACTCCAGTTCACATTTAAATGTTATTATGTAGGTTATACAGCAGAAAGATGTAAAATTATATTCATATACAGATTTCACAATGAAAATGATATGTGCTGCAGTGGGACTCAAACTGGGAATGCCTGCTTGTGAGGCAGATGCCCTTACCACTACACTATTGCTGTGCTGCTTCATTTGCATATATATCACTTGTTATCCTCTTCAGCTTTTTCAGCTGCTTTAACCGTAGCTAAGCAATGGGCAAACCTGCACACCTATGTTTAGCTGTACTCAGGGTTTTAAAAAAATAATAAAAGGGTTTCTTTGTTTTATTTACCTGTACTGTTGCTGTTGAACACATGGGGACTGTTGGTGGGGATATGTGGACACTTATGAGCAGTCTCGCTCATTTATTTACATATTCTTCAGCTCAACTTTGCAGGGGCATGTTTATTCTGAGAGCTCTGCTCTCAGACATGCCCCCTGCACTAGTCCACGCTCCGTGTAGCATTAGGAGTTCAGGCAGCGCGCCTTCATTAATATGCATGGTGTGCTGCCATCCTCCTCTTAAACTGCCGCTTCAGTGCAGGACTGGATTAGTCCTACATGGAAGTTTAGTAAATCCGGGAGTTCCTCTTGCTCAAGTTATTTTATATCACATTCTTGTCCCAAACTGATGTTTTCTTGGTGTTGCAGCTTTCCTGCTTTAAATGCTTTTACACATTTATCAAGACCAAATAACATTCTTATTATCATCTGAAAAAACTTTTGACACTTGCAGTTGTGCTTTTAGTTCCTCATCTGATGAACTATACAGTCTTAAATCATATACAAAAACAAGATGTCTTTACACTTTGCTGTTTTCTGGGATCCAAATTGTAAAAATAGCAGCCCCTGCAGGTACGGCAATTGCACGGCTCCAAAAGTCCAAATAGCACTAAAAAATACCAGGGAGCCAGCAAACTGTAGCGTTCAGTATTTATTAACTGAAATGGCTAAATGGTTTCCTTTTTATGTTGTGAGGCTATTTATCCATTTCAATTAATACATACTGAACACTACAGTTTGCTGGCTTCCTGGTA
Organism: Protopterus annectens; assembly: GCF_019279795.1. Classification (NCBI taxonomy): domain Eukaryota; kingdom Metazoa; phylum Chordata; order Ceratodontiformes; family Protopteridae; genus Protopterus; species Protopterus annectens. The sequence continues at coordinate 900,339,679 of NC_056735.1, forward strand.
TTTTTAAGCCAAATTGTAATCATGACCTAATTTGCTTAATGGGTTAAGGGCAAGACAAAAGAGCAGCAGTGACAGATGTCACCCTGGAATATCCCCCCTTTGAATTTTTATCCCTGGAATAATTTTTTTCTTTATTGTGGCTTAACTGCAAAGTGGTTTGCCACTGTTTCATGGTTGCTATGATGAAATCGATCAGTGTAGGGTGTATCTTATACATTTTTAAGCACCCTTTTATCTATGAATTTGGGATACTCTCAAATTCTTTTTTTGTTATCTATCCATGCCACACATAGATTCTTCCTCTTTTTACAGTTCTCCATTATGGCTTTTTTAACAACAAATGATCCTTTGTTCCATATGACTTTCTTTTATTACCCTTTTGTTCTATTGCCATGATTGGGGTTTCTTCTAAATGATTAGAAACTCTGTTGGCATCAATTCCAGTGTATAGGTTATACATCATCGGAAGGCAAGTTATTGGTCTATAGTTTTTAGGATAGCTTGCAGGTTCATTCTTAAGTAGGAGCATTGTTTTTCCTACTGTTAACCAAGTTGGTGTCTGTTCAGGGTGTGCATATAAATAGTTCTTACTCATGGCTAAATCTTCATGCAGAGATGTTAATACTTTTAGCCAGAAATTAGGTACTGCATCTGGCTCAAGGATTTTCCATTTAGGAGCTTTTCTTAACTTTGTTTCAATCTCTCTGGGCATTAATTCATTCCATTTCATATCCTGTACAATTGAACTTATTTTTCCTTTTACTTCTTCTATCCATTTACCATCTTTGTTATGTTTCACAGGATCTTCACAGATATTTCAACAAAATGTATCTATTTCTTCTTTTTTGGTGGTGTTTCAATTCCTTTTGCCTTGTTTCCTGATTGCCTATAATACTTTTTGTATCATCAATAAATTGCTTATTTTGTATTTTTTTTATATTCATCTACATATCTTTTACGTTTTTCTGCCTGTGCTGATATTTTTAGTTTATTATTTGCAATAGTGCATGATAACACCTGATCAGTTATAATACTGCATGCTGTTTTTATCATCTCCATCTTTCTGAGTATTTTTGTTGATCTGGTCCCTCTTCCATACTCTTCTAACAGTGACATTTCTTGTCTTAATTGAGTTATAGTTTTCTGTGTTCAATACTTCCATGACGGCATTTAGTTTCTCCCCATCCTTTCCCTTACTGCCCTGTGTTCTTGTGTTAAGGCTTTATCTGTTATTAATTTAGCTGCACAGTAATAGTTCCTATTTATATCTGTTATATCACATAACTCTCTATGGACAGTCCTAATTACTGTCCTGATTTGTTTTATCAAACTGCTAATTTGTTGGGTTTTATTGACCTTCTGTAGTCTATTTCTTTCACTGGTCTTAATATGTCTGTCCATCTCTATTAAATCAAGCAATTCTTCTCTTAGCTTATTTTCTTCTAAATTGAGGGCACAGTCTTTGTTCTCCATTTCCTACAAGCATCCTGTAGAAAGTTGTAGAGCATCTTCCTGAGCCACACTATCTTCAGTTTCATCCTGTGTCATCCATTGCTCTTTCATATGGGAACTCACTGGCCTATCACTTCACAACATTGACTGCATCAGAGTTCCCATTTTCCTATTCATTTCATTACAGTCCAAATCCAACTGAACATTTGTACTGGTTTCCTATGGAAGGTGCCAAAGTATCTTCATATGGCAGCTGATCAGATGCTTCCCACTCCATTGGTTTCTTCCTAATTTGGGTGTCCATTGCTCCATTCTGCTGTGATGTTATCTGAGTTAAGTTTTCCACACTAAATCCTTCACTTTGCAGGTAATCTATAATCTCGGTTTCTATTTCTTTAACTTCTCCATTACTATTCTGCTTTTCTACTTTTCCTCTTTGCATTCTTATTTTTTGTATTGCAAAATCTTCAATGTCAGGATGCCTTTGCCTGAATTTCTTTTCAAATATCTTTAGTGCTGCTCTTTTTGTATTGATTAGTTTTGTTCTCTCCTTTGCATAAAAATTGCACTGTGTTAAATCTCTTTTTCTTTCCCATGTCCATATTTCTACTTCAGATGTCTCCTGCTCCTCCTATTTCTCCTTACTTTAGGGATTCATTGTTCCAGCATGCTGTGATATAACCTGTGTTAGACTTTCTACACCAAATCTTTCACTTTGTAAGTATTCCATAACTTCTGCTTCTATTTTTTTAACTTCTACTTGACTAATCTTCTGTTCTACGTTCCCTCCCTCTGTGTGATCTTATTTTTTATTGTGAAGTTTTCCATATCTGGATGCCTTTGCCTGTATTTCTCTTCAAATATATTTGGGGCTGCCTTTTTGTATTGATTAATTTCACTTTCTCCTTTGCATAAATATTGTACTATAGCAGATATTTCTTTCTTTCTTTCCCATGTCCATATTTCTTTTTATACTTTTCAAAAGTCTCCAGAGTTTGTTCTTTTTATTTTTGCACTTCCTCAGTCACTTCTTTTTCCAAACAGTCCAAGGTTTCTTAGTCTATATAGTGCTTTTCATGAATCTGTTGTATTAATGAACACAAATTTGCATTTGAAGCTTCTGACAGTTTTTCTTGTGGAAGTATTTTTCTTTCCTCTAATTTATCTCTTAATCTTTTGTTATATCTTCTGTCTGGAAATTCTGGGCTTCTTGCATAATAGTAACAATACATAATTTATTTCTTGTCCTCAGTAGTCCATTGTATCATTTGTATGGCTTTGTTCTGGCCTATCAGTTTTTGTGATTTTTCTGAGCTACTACTTCCTTCTACAACAGAGGGGACATCCTCTTCCTGGGCCTAGCCTAGCCCTATTGTAAGAATGTTTCCATGTCTTGAGGATTCTACACTGTCATTTTTTTCAGTGCTGACGCCAGTGTGCCTACTAGGACTGAACATTTTTTTTTTTAATCCTGGGTCTTGTGAACCCAGTTATCTTTTTTATTTTTAACTTACTTCTGTTTATGATGTATGCTATATAAAATACAATCTATATATCAGTGTTGTCTTGGTGAGATTTAGTGAAAAACAGGGTTTACCTCATAAAGGTACTTGCCAAGACTTGAGGATAAATTCATTTCCAGCAACACTACTCTCCTTTACTTGTTGATTTATCATCTCTCCATTCTGAGCAAAAATCTCAAGTTTTGATAACACTATGTTGGCATAAGTAGTGGTGACTGAGAAGTCATTCACTACCCTGGTCTTCTGTTGGTAAAGCTGACCATGTAACTTAAGGCATTATACTCAAAAACATCTCAAGCAATATGCACAACATATTGAATCATGCATGTGAGTAATCAATAAATTCAGTTAAAAAAAGACCTAATGGCCTCTACTACATGGCCTGTAGTATTGGTATGGTGGAGCAAAGACGGAGCTGTACCTGACAAAAAGTGTTATGGGGCATGCTCTGCCAACCCTGAGCGCTCTTCTGTACATACCGGATTTGTGGTAAAAACTGAACTCAGTTTGCTACAGTTTAAAAGTAGAAAATATATTTTTTTTAAACTGAAGAGCTGTAGTACTCCATGTTTAAAGAGCTTTATTTTTCTTTATATTATGAAAATAACTTTTTTTTTTGGAGGGACACCATATCAGGGTACTGCTCTGGGTGCATTAATTAGGTATTTCAGTAAAATGAGTTTGTGTGCTAAATGTCACAAATAACTAGGCATCAGTATTAGTCTGGAGACTCCATTGTCATAATTTATCTAAAGAATCTTTAGTGACTTTTACTACACTCATAGAATTGTTCAAAAGGTACAATTTCTGTATAATTTCTGTGACCCAATTGCGACCAGAGACAATGGGTCTCAATCATGCCTCTGACAACTTTTTATATACTTGGGCAATATGAATATCTGGTATAACACACTATAAAACTAAAGTAGTGCAAACACCAGTGTCAATGCTAGAAGTCTAAACCTCAAAATGCATGCACTTGAGGCACTCCTCAGTATGGAGAAAATCAATATATGTGCAGTAACAGAAACCTGGTTTAAGGCTGCAGAGAGCACCCCACCACTACCAGGCTACAACTCATACCATACATTTTGGCCACAAAGCCTGGACCGAAATACAAAAGGTGGGGGAGTATCCATATTCATCAAGGATACCCACACCTCCAGGTTAGTGGCACAGCACGATACTTCAGAGACCATCCACATGCAACTAACAAAGGGAAAAACTGCTATTCAAATTATTGCTTGCTACAGATCACCCACCATGTCCCGGGACCCCCACTCTGAATTCCTGGAAACACGGGGAAACATATAGGTCCTATCAAACACCCTGATGTTGGGTGATTTCAATTACCCAAACATTAACTGGGAGAACTACTCAAGTACAAACTCCCTTGCCCAACATTTCCTAGAATTTATAAACTCAAATGCCCTGGATCAACTGGTCAACACCCCCACCAGAGGTGACAACATATTTGACCTGGGCATCACCAACATGGGCGACCAGTGTTCCACACTGGAGGTCAACCCCTTGCTGGTTAGATCTGACCATAAACTAATCACTCTGGATATCCACATTCCGCCACCACCCCCGGTCAAAGAAACCACCATGGAAAACTTTTCAAAAGCAAACATCACGTTACTTAAGACCAAGGTGGGAAGTTTCAAAGCCCCCATGCTAAAGGATAATGCTGTCCAAGCTGCAAAATCCTTTACTAATGCACTCTACTGGCACCTACAAAAATGCATGGATCATGCTATCCCAAACAAAACCAAGACTCACTCCTCCAGGAAAAGGAAACCAGTCTGGTGGGCCCCTGCCATAAACAAGCTATACAATAGAAGGAGGAAACTAGTACAGAAAAGAGTAAAATCCCAAGAAGGGAAGACATCCCTGATCAGTATTGGCAAGAAACTACATTCCCTCATAAAATCATCCAAGGCTAGCTTCGAAAGAAAAATTGCCATGGACTCCAAAGATAACCACAAGGCATTCTTTAGCTATGTCAAGAATCTAAGTGGCAATTCTCAGATCTGCTCGGAGTTAGTGCAGGATGGCACAAAATACACTGAACCGACCGATATAGCCAATATCCTGGCAGGTTCAGTGCAAACTTCACCCCCATCTCACCCCCAAAAGGGCCCATAACTATACCAGAAGAATGTAGTGTCCCTGAAATCACAGACACTCAGGTTAAAACAGCCCTCTCTAAAGCCAAAAACACAGCATCAATGGGACCGGACGGTGTCCCAGGCTGCGTCCTACACGAGCTCAAAGATGAACTAACCCTTCACCTAAACACACTGTTTAAACTCAGCCTCTCCTCAGGCTACATGCCCACAGTGTGGCGCACAGCAACGGTTATTCCACTCCACAAAGGTGGAGCCACAACAGACCCCAGGAACTATCACCCTATAAGCCTGACTAGCTTGGTCTGCAAAGCTATGGAACACATCATCATGGATCTTATTAACAGAGACTTTGGAAACCTCCAAACACTGGACCCTAAGCAGTTCGGCTTTGTTAAGGGCAGATCATGCTTCCTAAACCTTGTGGACTTCTTTGAGACAGTTACCAAGGCTATAGACAAAGGAAAGGTGGTCCACACAGCTTACCTAGACCTCGCAAAGGCCTTAGACACCATTCCTCACTCAGGTATTATAGACCATTACCAGCCTGAACATAAACCCCTGCATCACAAGATGGGTTGCCAACTGGTTCATGGACAGAACCCACATGGTAAGAGTTGCGGGAGCTAGGTCTGACTCTAAACCGGTTACAAGTGGCATTCCCCAGGGCTCAGTCCTAGGACCCCTCCTGTTCGACATATACTTCTCAGAGGTACAGGCAAGCACAGGAGGACTATGGCTGACCAAGTTCACAGACGACTGCAAACTAGGGGCTATAATTGACTCTCCGGCTGACACAGACATCCTCCAAAAGGGTCTCACTGAGACAGATACCTGGTGTCAAAACCATGGCTTCAAGCTAAATGCCAAAAAGTGCATAGTCATCCCCTTTGGAAAAAACAAAGTACCCACAAACTATGACATAGGTGGTAGCCCCCTAAATACGGAAGGCGTAATAAGGGATCTGGGGACCCAAGTAGATAGTAACCTCTCCTTTGATAATCACATTGCCAAAGTGGTTAGAAAATCCTTCTATGTGGCCCACCTAATCACAAAAGGGTTTGCATCCAGATCAAAAGAGGTCATTAGGCCCCTCTATGTATCACTCATCAGACCCATTTGGGATGTACCTTACAAGACACTTGAAACAACTGGAAAGACCACAGAAGTACCTCACCAAGAGGATCACTGGCCTCAAGCAGATGCCCTATGCAGCTTGACTGAAGAAACTCCAGCTGTACTCGGTTGCATACCACCTACTCAGAGGTGATCTCTGCCTGACATACAAGGCCATGTCCAACCCAGAACTGATGGACATGCTCCACCTAAAGAAACCATATCCCCACGCTCCAGGGATCTAAACCTTACCACAACAATAAATAGGACGTGCTGGAGGGATAGATTCCTGTCCCAGAGACTTCCCATGCTCTGGAACAAGATTCCAATCTACATTAGGCAGAGCTCCTTGCTAACCCTCTTCAAAGGAAACCTTGATGAGTGGATGGGAAACAGAAAGTTTACCCCAGGGATCACTTCAATGGCTCTGCTGGACAGAGGCACAGGGAACTAATCTAAGGGGGCGGCGAAAGCCAACACATTCTGGCTAGGCTTATAAATGCCTTCGGGCAGATAGCCTAGTACCTACCTATGAACCTATGAACCTATAATCTGTCTATTCCTATGTAATTCAAATAATTCAAATAATGCAGTCTTAATATTGGATATAAACATCTTAACCTCTAACCAAGCGACTACCTTGAAGGTTATGGAGTCCTAAAGCATGTCAGTATTTCTTTTATTTATTTCTCCTGAATCATTACAACCCTTTATCTGCTGGTTATTTATCCAGCGTGGGTCAATTAGTCCAATATCAGCTTATTAACATGTCTTTGAATCGCACACTAGCACTGTCAGTCCTGACTATGGTACTGTCCTCTCTAATGGGCCCATGCATCATGTTAACAAAAGCAACCTCTCTATTCACAGACTCGCACACATTCCACACATTCCCATGAACAGGCACACACACACACACACACACACACACACACACACACACACACACACACACACACACACACACACACACATCCACTTATCAACAGACAAGCCCCTCCCATAGTTGATCACATCCACTGAAACATTCACCCATTAACCCACATGCTTACGGTTTGATAAGGATATGTGCAAGGTCATATTTTTTGAGAGGCCACGTATAAGAAAGCCAGTAATTCTTTCTTCATTTGTATTATCAAAAGTTAACTGTTACAAAATGCTGGGAGTTATAATGTCTGCCAGACTTTCCCTTGAGACTCATGCTGAGACAATTTGATGCAAAACACTGGAGCAGCTAGGTTTCTTATATAAAAACATTACTACAAGGGATGTCAAATGTTTACTTACATTATAAAAAGTACATTTGAGACCAATTCTTGAATATAATAACACATTCTACACATACAGTGCTGGACAACTTAACAGCCTGTAGCAGGTTTAAAGGAGATTTACTAAAATATATATCAATAGTTAAAGATCTGACTTACATAAATAGTTTTGAATTCATACCCAGTGCACTATGGATATATTTGTGGAACGCCACTATTTGTCTATAGGTGAGCAATTGAATCCATTAATTAAACTAAACTTGGAAAATGAGAATGTTGAAAATATAGATTTAACCGCCGACACTGAGAGCTTTGACGTTTTCAAAGAGGTGGAAAACACTGCCTATCTTCTGAAGAGACTGCAGTGGCAGTGTTTCCGCCTGAAAGCATGCATTCACCATCAGGTGGTCCCAAGAGGGATGAGGGTGAAACGTTTGCCGAGTTATGGTAACACCTACCCAGACTTGTTAGCCAAATGGCAGGCAATTAACCTTGAAACAAGTTTCAGTTATTTACGCTTACTCATTGAGTACTTTAAACTGGAGGAGTCAACAGTAGCACAGCTGATTAAAAATAAACAGAAGGAATTAGAGAAGCTAGATTTGACAGAGAGCTGCATTCAGAAATTGGAGTAATTACAATACAATCTGAGCATTTATGATAGCAAGTTAAAGGGACAGAAGACCAAAAAATTGGCATGACATTTTCAGGACTTCAGGAATGGGAATATCTTTGAATGGCCAAGAGATGAGAGAGTGACTCAAAGACAAGGGAGAACACTCTCAAAAAGCAATATTAATTTAACAAACACAGGTCACAATATTGGAGACTATAATGTGTCCAAGAATATGATGCATACCACCACTCGTACAGCCGATGATGCACTGCCTAGCATTTTAGCATATTTTGGTTCCTAGCAGATCAGCAGATACTCGACCCAAAGAAGGAGTTACCTTTTCCCATTTTTCCTATCAACTACCCGTTTTTATTAAGGAGAATTGGAGCAAGAATGTGAGATCAGAAAGTCAAAACAGGAAAGGGAAAAAGTTCAACCACCAGAAGGTCTAGAACAGAGTCTAGTGGTGAATATAACACAGACACCATTAAGTCATCAAGCCATCCAGGTCTTGGAGAAAGGTTTAACTTTCATTCCTTTGATAAGATCTGATCTGAATGAGTTTATGGACATAAAACGTTTTAGCTAGGAATGTCACTCGAAAGACTATCTTCAGTAATGCTAACCAGCCATTTTTGCCTGTACCGAAAAGACCCAGCACATTTGTACCTGTCAGCCATCCTGCTGTAGACTTGTTTGTCCATTTGTGTGAAAATGAGATTGCAAAATTGAGGGGAAATAAGAAAGAAGGTGGCCATTTCCATAACTTGACCAATGAGGAAAGAGAAGGTCTATTTGAACTGAAGTTAAGGGATGATCTGGTCATTAAACCTGCTGATAAAGGAGGAGCCATTGTAGTAATGGAGACAACTTGGTACAGGAACAAGATGAATGATCTGCTAAGTGATTCAGGAACATACAAAATCATTAATAGAAACACAGTTGACAGGATGATTAAAAATGTACAGAACACCTTGAATGATTTGCTTTTAGAACGATGTATCATCAGAGAACTGTTTGACTTCTTTGAGGTAATCTATCCAGTGGTGGCCGGTGACTTCATATCAAAGGGAGGAGACAGCTGAATGGGTGGGGTCAACATAAATGGGTGTGACCAACTAGAAAGGGGTGGAGCTGTGCACAGAACCACAAAAACTGGGACATTAATTAAATACACTGCCCTGGGTGCCAAACCATCATTATGAGAGTCTAATCAAGACAAAATGAAGTGTAGAAGAACAAACTATTTCACTGCATTGGCTACATGATTGCTTACTTAATATCTAGATGGAAACATAAAGGTTGTGAGGCGTGAAAAAATAAATTACTTTTTAAATACATTACTGGAATGCCAGTCAAAATCAAGTACTCAACCCAAACCACTTCTCCTTGCACTGCAGTTCTAATTATAATTTATATTCAGCTTTATAAAAGTACCAAGCAACATGCTGAAAGTAGCAATCTCTGTGATACCCCTACTTGTAAAAATCTTTCTTATCCAAAAAAGACCTACTGCCTGACAACAACTATCTACTTGTTTTGTGGGGAAAACATGATCAAAGTAAAAATGAACAGCAAACAAGAAACAAGCTCAAGATAAATTGCTTAAAGGATTACTGCACAGGTTATGGACCACACATGATAGATTGACATTCTGTTTAGTTTAGGGGTAAAGCCTGCAAAGATGACTACAAGTCTCCAACAAATGTAATGAGCTTCTAAAAATACTGTAATCCTATCCTTTATTACAAATACTGTCATATGCATTTCAATACTTAAGGCTTATTCTTATTCGTTATCTAGTTATGTAAATATTCTCTGCATTGCATCTTACAATCTCAGACAAGCTTACCTGATGGTCATTAAAGCATTGCTACTTAAACATAGAGCTGGCACTGCAACGACATGCATTTTCTGAATAAGAAGAAGCATAAATCAACAGTATAAAAATATGACAGAAAACCAGAACATTCTGCAAAATTATGGACAGATGAAAAACCACTGTAGTACTTGTGTCTACCTTGGATGGGGGAATACTCTGCACACTTACACTGCATAACTGCTCCTTACCTTGCTTGGACACATCCATAGTCACTACATGGGGTATGGGGTGCAACAAGTATGTCACAATTTGAAATGTCTCTGGCTGACTGTGATGCCCTGACACATTCGTCATACCTCTCAACCTCAGAGCAAGAAATCTGGACAAAGCCATAAAGAGAAGTTGGACAAAGGCACAAAAATAAGGACAATTTTTAAATATTGCTCTTATAAACTTAGAAAGATGATAGAATAGTATGTCTTGCATTAGTATGAATTTTTTGAAGGGTATGAAATCTGAAACTCAAATGTCTGTCATTATTTTCTAATTCAATCTTTTATGATTTGCCACTAATTTGCCAGAAAACCACAATTTTATGAAAAACGGATAAAAAATGTGATGCAAAAATATAAAATAACCACACAATACAGCTGGGAACCTGTCAAAGAACGGGCACTTTATTAATATTAATAATGTTACATTGAGCAGCTGACAAAAAAAAATTACATGCATTTCTGAAATAAAAGTAATCTATAACTCTGATCATTAAAATTATTTATTAATTGCAAACCCTGCACGTTTTCTTACAAAATTGCCATTTTGCAGAGGGATTATTAGAGGGAGAGCAACATTTTGAGAAAAAATCGGGGACAGTTGAGAGGTTTGAATATATCTAATTCTATAAAGTGATTTATTTGCATGTACCTCTCAACCTCTTAATGCAGGAAATCTGGACAAGTCCAAATATATTGGGGGAACATACAAACAATACTAAAAATTGCTGTTGTATAAACTTAGTTGATAGAATAACAGGCCTTCCTTTAGCATGCATTTTTCTGAAGGGTATGAAGTCTGAAACTCAATGTCTGTCATTATTTAGTGACTTCATTCCTAAATGATTTGTTGGAAAACCACACATTTTATGAGGAACAAACCAAAAATAAGAAGCAAAAATCTATTCATTACGTGAAAATCTGGATAGTTGAGAGGTATAGTTCAGCCGGGGCTGTCATTGAGTTTGCCACCATTCCCCCCCTCACTAAATCATGGTCAAGTGAGGCCTCCCCCCTGCAGCCATTCCAATGTCTCATTACTTGACTATTTAGCCTCATTACAATTAACACTGTAATGTGCATACTGCTTTACCTCTACAATGATTTGGGTTTCATTTAAAGGTTTTATTTTACATTTTACAGCACAAACACTAATATACATCTGCTAAACAAAGCAATGCAGTCTCACAATGAAAACAGACTTAGCATTAAAACTTCTCTGCCCTTGAAACTCACATTCATTGAAACAGCATTGAAACCCATATTCAAAGAAAATACATCTGGCTAGTGGCAGATAAAGATTAACTTTGGGCTGTTTTCAAATCATAGGCCCCTTGCACATGAAACATACATATGTTCTTCGATACACCTTCCTGCTTGTATTAAATTATATTCCTTGTATAATACAGCACAGATGTTAGAGGGCATTTTAAATGTATTGTTTTGAACATTTTTTCCAGTAAACAAGGAAACAAAATGCATCACCAATAATGACAAAACTGCCCAATTCAGAAAATTTCCATCATAAAAGTCTACTCAAACTTCTACAATCCAACAGTATCAGTAAATATGCACAATCTCTGCAGAAGTAAAAGTCATCTAAATAATTCCACATTAAAGAGATCTGTAACTAGTGAAGTGGTTGCTGCTAGCAAACAACTTTATATTTCATTGTTTCATCTACACAGGAATACTAGGTATCTCTGCCAAAGAGGACATTCTTAGGACTGCAGCATCCACCCCCTTTAAAAGTACAACACAGTACAGTATCAGCAATGTATCTATATACTATGGGAGTAGAACCCACAGCCTTCTGCATCAAAAGCAAGTACACTGCCTGTCGTGCTATTAACAATACAAGCAGTCTCAGCATAAGCCGCACAACGTCTCTTTCCCTAAAGTTCTCAGGTCCTTGTAAAATCTACTTGACACTCAAATGTATCTCTCAACTTTGCAGCACAAGAAATCTGGAAAAGACAAAACTTATTGGGGGGGGGGGGGCAAAAGCCCAAAAAACAGGGATACATTTTAAACATTGCTTGTATAATCTTGGAAAGTTGCTACAATAAAATGCTGTGCTATCACCATGCATTTCTCTGCCAAGTCTTGAACCCAGGATCTTGTGTACTACAGTCAGAGTAACACACCAGTATGTTAAATCAGCTGTTTCTTGAAAGTCAGGAAGACTGAAACTTAAATGGCTATCATTTAGTGAATTTAGTTCTCACCATAGGCAGTCTGATCCCCTTCCAGTCTATGCAATTGTAAACTACATAGACTTCTGGGCATCTCTGTAGTCTTATGCCTTCTTCCTAATTTGGACCGTTGTTTAACCAGTCTGGATTCGTGGAGTTCCAGGAACACTGAGCACACATGTGTTGAGTTCCGAGACTTTCATTTTTCTTTTTTTTTCTTTTCTTTTACAGTTGGGCTGCAGTCCTGCAGTCCAATAGCACAAGTCACCCTGTAATCTATCCTACCATTCATGCCATAAGTGGCCTGCCAAAGATAAATAAAAACCTGGTTAAGCCTCCTTTATGACCTATAGTCATGGGGACAGGTTAGGTAACTGAGACCCTGTCTATGTATGTTGAAAAAGAGCTAAAAAAGCTCATACCAGAAGCAAAACCATTTTGAAAGACTCAGGTAGCTTTTTGAAGGATTTTTTTAGGAAAATGCAAGATGTGGGCAACATGGAAAATCTGTTATTAGTGACAATGGGCGTAAATAATTTATTCACAGTGATACCACATTCCTATGGGATTGAAGCAGTCAGAGATTTTTCATTTCCACTGTGATCGAACTCCAACTTGATATGTTCTCTATTAGAATTAATCTTGGAAAACAATGTATTTTTGTATGGCAGTATTTATTATTAGCAAGTATGGGGTGTAGCTATGGGCACCC